>NW_027593597.1:0-29553 GCF_964213995.1 Mustelus asterias
CGGCTTGTATCCACTGGAGTTTAGAAGATTGAAACATAGAACTAGAAGCAGGCGGAGGCCATTCGGCCCTTCGAGCTGCTCCACCATTCATTATGATCATGGCTGATCATCAAATTCAATATCCCGATCCCCCCCTTCCCCCCAGATCCCTCGATCCCTTTAGCCCCAAGAGCTAGATCTAATTCCTTGAAATCACACCACATTTTGGCCTGAACTACATTCTGTGGGAGTGAATTCCACACATTCACCACCCTCTGGGTGAAGAAATTTCTCCTCACCTCAGTTCTAAAAGGTTTACCCCTTATCCTCAAACTATGACCCCTAGTTCTGGACTCCCCCCACCATCGGGAACATTCTTTCTGATCTTCCCTGTCTAACCCTGTTAGAATTTTATAAGTTTCTATGAGATCCCCTCTCACTCTTCTAAACTCCAGTGAATATAATCCTAACCCACTTAGTCTCTCCTCACATGACAGACCTGCCATCCCCGGAATCAGCCTGGTAACCCTTCGCTGCGCTCCCTCTATAGCAAGGACATCCTTCCTCAGATAAGGAGACCAAAACTGCACACAATACTCCAGGTGTGGCCTCACCAACACCCTGTACAATTGCAGCAAAACATCCCTATCCTTATACTCAAATCCTCTCGCTATGAAGGCCAACATACCATTCACCTTCTTTACTGCCTGCTGTACCTGCGCGCTTACTTTCAGAGAATCATAGAATGCTACAATGCAGAAGGAGTCCATTCAGCCCATCGAGTCTGCACCAACAACAATCCCACCCTGGCCCTATCCCCATAACCCCACATGTTCACTCAATTAATCCCCTGACATCTCCCTAACACTAAGGAGCAATTTAGCATGGCCAATCCACCTAACCCGCACATCTTTGGACTGTGGGAGGAAACTGGAGCACCCTGGGGAAACCCACGCAGACACGAGGAGAATGTGCAAACTCCACACAGACAGTGACCCAAGCCAGAAATCAAACCTGGGTCCCTGGCGCTGTGAGGCAGCTGTACTAACCACTGTGCCACCCTTTCAGTGACTGATGCACGAGGACTCCAAGGTTGCGCTGAGTTTCCGCCTCTCTCAATTTACACCCATTCAAGTAATAATCTGCCTTCCTATTATTGCTGCCAGAGTGGATAACCTCACATTTATCCACATTATACTGCATCTTCCATGCAGATACCCACACACTCAGCCTGTCCAAATCACACTGAAGCATCTCTGTATCCTCCTCACAGCTCACCCTCCCACCCAACTTTGTATCATCCGCAAATTTGGAGATAATACATTCGGTTCCCTCTTCCAGATCATTAATATATAATGTGAGCAGTTGGGGTCCTCGCTCAGGTCGCTGCGGAACCCCACTAGTCACTGCCTGCCAATCAGAAAAAGACCCATTTATGCCAACTCTTTGCTTCCTATCTGCTAACCAGCTTTCTATCCATCTCAAGACAGTACCCGCAATCACATGTGCTTTAACGTTACTTAGCAGTTGAGAGGTGACTCAATTGCGACTTTAAGACCCTGAGGGGTTTCTGGACAAGTTTAAAAATTGACTGTTTAAAAATTAGGGGTCTCCCGTTTCAGAGGGAGATGAGGAGAAATGTTTTCACTCTGAGGCTGGTGAGTTTCTGGAACTCTCTTCCTCAAAAGGCCTTGGGCGCAGAGTCTTGGAGTCTTTCAAGGCAGAGCTAGAAAGATTCTTGATTAACGAGGGGGGGGTGATGGGTTACCAAAAGGTCGGTGGGAATGTGGGGTTACAATCAGATCAACCATGGTCTTATCGAATGGGGGAGCAGGGCTGGAGGGGCCGAGAGGCCTACTACTACTGCCCCTAGTTCGGACAACAGGCTGAATTGGTGAGGCCACACTTGGAGTACTCGGTTGCGTATGGCATTGGGGAGAGTTACAGAACAAAGAGATCTAGGGGTACAGGTTCATAGCTCCTTGAAAGTGGAGTCACAGGTGGACAGAGTGGTGGAGAAGGCATTCGGCATGCTTGGTTTCATTGGTCAGAACATTGAATACAGGAGTTGGGACGTCTTGTTGAAGTTGTACAAGACATTGGTAAGGCCACACTTGGAATACTGTGTGCAATTCCGGTCACCCTATTATAGAAAGGATATTATTAAACTAGAAAGAGGGCAGAAAAGCTTTTCTAGGATGCTACCGGGACTTGGGGGTTTGAGTTATAAGGAGAGGCTGAATAGACTGGGACTTTTTTCTCTGGAGTGTAGGAGGCTGAGGGGTGATCTTATAGAGTTCTATAAAATAATGAGGGGCACAGATCAGCTAGGTAGTCAATATCTTTTCCCAAAGTTAGGCGAGTCTAAAACTAGAGGGCACAGGTTTAAGGTGAGAGGGGAGAGATACAAAAGTGTCCAGAGGGGCAATTTTTTCACACAGAGGGTGGTGAGTGTCTGGAACAAGCTGCCAGAGGTAGTAGTGGAGGCGGGTACAATTTTTTAAAAAGCATTTAGACAGTTACATGGGTAAGATGGGTATAGAGGGATATGGGCCAAATGTGGGCAATTGGGACTAGCTTAGTGGTTTAAAAAAGGGGGCAGCATGGACAAGTTGGGCCAAAGGGCCTGTTGCCATGCTGTAAACCTCTATGACTCTAATTCCATTGTAACAAATACAGCTGAACACTTCAACATCTAACAATGGAGAATTGAGAGGAGGAGGTTAGTGTGGTGTGGGAAGCCCCGAGGAGGTCCTGCTGAGGCAGAGGAGAAAGATACAGGGCCAGGAACTGACCCACCCCAGAGGTGCAGTGCTCTCGGCTTGAAATAAAACAGGTGGAGCACCCAGGAAGAAGAAAAGTCTTAAAAAGGCAGCGAGACACCAGGGGAGATTAAAGAATGAAGCATGAACTTTCCCAGGAGGAGGTCACAGAATGGTCTTTGAAATTAGACACCGGGGCAGCAGATTCAGTTTTATGTGTCTCAAAACCAGGGGTTAAACAAAAGGGCTTCTTCAGCTGTCCCGGAGGAAGAGGGTTGTCGGTTGCGAGACTGTCGGCAGTGAGATGCAGGGTAATTCAGGATCAGGGTCATTCACCGTGTGGAACTGGATCCGATCCAGGGAATGCGGACTGCTGCAGGTCACACAGGAAACTTTGGAGCAGAATTCACAAACTCTGTGGGAAGGGGACTGGGGACGGCTCAGCGTGTCATCGGGTAAAGAGGCCGTTCGGCCTGTTGCCTCCACGTCGGGCATAACCGTGTCACACCCGGTCCCGATCCAGTTCCAGTCCTGATCTGGTTTCGAGTCCTGATCCAGTCCTGATTCTAATCCAGTTCTGATCCAGTTCAGTCCCAGTTCCCATTCCAGTTCCAATCCTGATCTGGTTCGAGTCCTGATCCAGTTCCAGTTCAGTTCCTGACTCAGTTCCAGTTCCTGATCCAGTTCCAGTTCAGTTCCTGACTCAGTTCCAGTTCCTGATCCAGTTCCAGTTCCAGTTCCTGCTCTCACTCTGGTTCCTGTGATGTTTTCCTCAGTTTCTCCTTCACTCTGATGAATTCGGGGGTTTTTAATTCCTCCTCTCGCTTTGCCTCCTCCAGCCTCAGTAACTGTGGGTGAGAGAGAGTCAGATTTCCTCCACCCTCCTCCTCTCTCCCTCCTCCCTCACTCCCTCCTTCCTCGCCCCCTCCTCCCTCGCACCCTACCCCTCGCTCCCTCCCCCACTCCCTCCCCCTCGCTCCCTCCCCCGCTCCCTCCCCCGTCGCTCCCTCCCCCTCGCTCCCTCCCCCTCGCCCCCCTCCTCCCTTGCACCCTCCCCCCTCGCTCCCACCTCCCTCGCTCCCTCCCTCGCTCCCTCCCCCCCACCCCCCTCGCTCCCTCCCCCCTCCCCCTTGTTCCCTCCCCCTCGTTCCCTCCTCCCTCGCTCCCTCCCCCTTGCTCCCTCCTCCCTCACCCCCTCCTCCCTCACCCCCTCCTCCCTCACCCCATCCTCCCTCACCCCCTCCTCCCTCACCCCCTCCTCCCCCACTCCCTCCCCCTCGCTCCCTCCCCGCTCCCTCCCCCGTCGCTCCCTCCCCCTCGCTCCCTCCCCCTCGCCCCCTCCTCCCTTGCACCCTCCCCCCTCGCTCCCACCTCCCTCGCTCCCTCCCTCGCTCCCTCCCCCCCACCCCCCTCGCTCCCTCCCCCCTCCCCCTTGTTCCCTCCCCCTCGTTCCCTCCTCCCTCGCTCCCTCCCCCTTGCTCCCTCCTCCCTCACCCCCTCCTCCCTCACCCCCTCCTCCCTCACCCCCCTCCTCCCTCACCCCCTCCTCCCTCACCCCCTCCTCCCTCACCCCCTCACCTCCTCTTTCCTCTGCTGCCTCTTGAGGAATTCCCTCTCGAGAGGGCTTCTATCCTCCGGCTCCTCCACCGCTTGCCGCAGCTTCCGCTGTTCTAGAACCTTCTGTAACTCCGACTTGCTCATCAGACCCCTGAAAGGAGCAGGAGGTTAGCGAGTGCTGGTGTCCGACCAACCCCCACCTCCCCCCCCCCCCCCCAATTCGATACTGCCCCCTGCCCCAGGAGGCTCTCACCCCCTCCGCCGCACCACCCCTGGGGACTCCAGCCCCCTCCTCCCCGGGGCCCCGGCATCCCCCTGACCCCCGGGGACCCCGGCACCCACCATCCCCGGGGTCCCGGCACCCCCCGCCCCCTGGGGGTCCCGGCACCCCCCCCAACTCCCTGGGGTCCCGGCACCCCCCCCCCCCCCGCCCCAACCTTACTTTCTGTGGGTGAGGAGCAGTTCCCGATGGAGGTCCTGGTGACTCCGTGAAGCCTTCACTGGATTTGGGGATGAGATCATTCCGGACTCCAGTCCTGTGCCAGAACACATCAGAGAAACTCAGAACTCAATTCACAGCATCAACCGCAATCCCTGCACCGTGGGGCCCTTCCCCTGGTGTCCCTGCACCGTGGGGCCCTTCCCCTGGTGTCCCTGCACCGTGGGGCCCTTCCCCTGGTGTCCCTGTGCCGTGGGGCCCTTCCCCTGGTGTCCCTGTGCCGTGGGGCCCTCCCCCTGGAGTCCCTGCGCCGTGGGGCCCTTCCCCTGGTGTCCCTGTGCCGTGGGGCCCTTCCCCTGGTGTCCCTGCACCGTGGGGCCCTTCCCCTGGTGTCCCTGTGCCGTGGGGCCCTCCCCCTGGAGTCCCTGCGCCGTGGGGCCCTTCCCCTGGTGTCCCTGTGCCGTGGGGCCCTTCCCCTGGTGTCCCTGTGCCGTGGAGCCCTTCCCCTGGTGTCCCTGCACCGTGGGGCCCTTACCCTGGTGCCCCTGCACTGTGGGGCCCTTCCCCTGGTGTCCCTGCACCGTGGGGCCTTTCCCCTGGTGTCCCTGCACCGTGGGGCCCTTCCCCTGATGTCCCTACGCCGTGGGCCCCTTCCCCTGGTGTCCCTGCACCGTGGGGCCCTTCCCCTGATGTCCCTACGCCGTGGGCCCCTTCCCCTGGTGTCCCTGCACCGTGGGGCCCTTCCCCTGGTGTCCCCGTGCCGTGGGACCCTTCCCCTGGTGTCCCTGCACCGTGGGGCCCTTCCCCTGGTGTCCCCGTGCCGTGGGGCCCTTCCCCTGGTGTCCCTGCACCGTGGGGCCCTTTGTTGTGTATTCCTGCACCCTGGGGCCTTGCTGGTTCCTCTCCTTGGGCCTGGGCAATCGGGCTCTCTCATTCCCCTCTCTGGACCCTGCAGACTGGCCAGAGCTTACCTGCCTCAGTCACGGGGTAATCGGGCCTGTGGAAACTCAGGTGCCGACCCCCCGCTCTCCGTGCCGGCAGTACCTGTGACCTGGCCCAGTTCCACAGCTCCTGGGAAACCATCTGAAAGAGAGGGAAACCCCTTCAACCCTGGATCGATTCACATTCACCCCTTAACCCCACAGGTCACAGTGTTCCTGACCTTTACCCCCATTGGTCACAGTGTTCCTGACCCTTAACCCCACAGGTCACAGTGTTCCTGACCCTAACCCCACAGGTCACAGTGTTCCTGACCCTTAACCCCACAGGTCACAGTGTTCCTGACCTTTACCCCCATTGGTCACAGTGTTCCTGACCCTTAACCCCACAGATCACAGTGTTCCTGACCCTAACCCCACAGGTCACAGTGTTCCTGACCCTTAACCCCACAGGTCACAGTGTTCCTGACCCTAAGCCCACAGGTCACAGTGTTCCTGACCCCTAACCCCACGGTCACAGTGTTCCTGACCCCTAACCCCACAGGTCACAGTGTTCCTGACCCCTAACCCCACAGGTCACAGTGTTCCTGACCCTAACCCCACAGGTCACAGTGTTCCTGACCCCTAACCCCACAGGTCACAGTGTTCCTGACCCCTAACCCCACAGGTCACAGTGTTCCTGACCCCTAACCCCACAGGTCACAGTGTTCCTGACCCCTAACCCCACAGGTCACAGTGTTCCTGACCCTTAACCCCACAGGTCACAGTGTTCCTGACCCTTGACCCTACAGGTCAGAGCGGTGTGACCCCCTCAACTCACAGGTCAGCATGCCATGACCCCTTAACCCCTTAGGTCAGAGCTGCCTGACCCCTTAACCCCACAGGTCACAGTGTTCCTGACTCTTAACCCCAAAGGTCAGAGCGGCTTGACCTCTTAACCCCAAAGTCACAATGTTCCTGTCCCCTTAACCCACAGGTCAGAGCATGCTGACCCCTTAACTCCACAGTGGACACAGGTCATGGCATCCTGACCTCTTAAATCCCACCGGTCTCACAGTGGGATGGGAGACAGAGAAGGGAGTGGGGGAAGAGAGAAGAGAGCAGGGAGAGAGCCATAGAGTCATAGAGGTTTACAGCATGGAAACAGGCCCTTCGGCCCAACTTGTCCATGCCACCCCTTTTCTTTTAACCACTAAGCTAGTCCCAATTGCCCGCATTTGGCCCATATCCCTCTATACCCATCGTACCCATGTAACTGTCTAAAT
The DNA here is from genome assembly GCF_964213995.1 of Mustelus asterias. NCBI lineage: Eukaryota > Metazoa > Chordata > Chondrichthyes > Carcharhiniformes > Triakidae > Mustelus > Mustelus asterias. The sequence continues at coordinate 6,941 of NW_027593597.1, forward strand.
GCTTTTTAAAAGACAAAATTGTACCCGCCTCTACTACTGCCTCTGGCAGCTTGTTCCAGACACTCACCACCCTCTGTGTGAAACAATTGCCCCTCTGGACACTTTTGTATCTCTCCCCTCTCACCTTAAACCTATGCCCTCTAGTTTTAGACTCCCCTACCTCTGGGAAAAGATATTGACTATCTAGCTGATCTGTGCCCCTCATTATTTTATAGACCTCTATAAGGTCACCCCTCAGCCTCCTACGCTCCAGGGAAAAAAGTCTCAGTCTATCCAGCCTCTCCTTATAACTCAAACCATCAAGTCTCGGTAGCATCCTAGTAAATCTTTTCTGCACTCTTCCTAGTTTAATAATATCCTTTCTATAATAGGGTGACCAGAATTGCACACAGTATTCCAAGTGTGGCCTTACCAATGTCTTGTACAACTTCAACAAGATGTCCCTGGATAACAAGGACACCTGTGTCAGACTCCTATTTATTGACGACAGCTCAGCCTTCAACACTATTATTCCCACGAAACTCATCTCCAAACTCCGTGGCCTGGGCCTCGGCACCTCCCTCTGTGACTGGATCCTGAATTTCCGAACTCACAGATCACAATCAGTAAGGATAGGCAACAACACCTCCTCCACGATCATCCTCAACACCGGTGCCCCACAAGGCTGTGTTCTCAGCCCCCTGCTATACTCCTTATACACCTCTGACTGTGCGGCCAAATTCCCCTCCAATTCGATTTTCAAGTTTGCTGACGACACCACCGTAGTGGGACAGATCTCAAACAATGACGAGACAGAGTACAGGAATGAGATAGAGAATCTGGTGAACTGGTGCGGCAACAATAATCTCTCCCTCAATGTCAACAAAACAAAGGAGATTGTCATCGACTTCAGGAAGTGTAAAGGAGAACATGCCCCTGTCTACATCAACGGGGACGAAGTAGAAAGGGTCGAGAGCTTCACGTTTTTAGGTGTCCAGATCACCAACAACCTGTCCTGGTCCCTCCACGCCGACACTATAGTTAAGAAAACCCACCAACGCCTCTACTTTCTCAGGAGACAAAGGAAATTTGGCATGTCCACTACGACTCTCACCAACTTTGACAGATGCACCATAGAAAGCATTCTTTCTGGTTGTATCACAGCTTGGTATGGCTCCTGCTCTGCCCAAGACCGCAAGGAACTACAAAAGGTCGTGAATGTAGCCCAGTCCATCACACAAACCAGCCTCCCATCCATTGACTCTGTCTACACTTCCCGCTGCCTCGGCAAAGCGACTAGCATAACTTAGGACCTCACACACCCCGGACATTCTCTCTTCCACCTTCTTCCTTCGGGAAAAAGATACAAAGTCTGAGGTTGCGTACCAACCGGCTCAAGAACAGCTTCTTCACTGCTGCCATCAGACTTTTGAATGGACTTACCTTGCATTAAGTTGGTCTGTCTTTACACCCTAGCAATGGCTGTAACACTACACTCTGCACTCCCTTGTTTCCTCCTCGATGTTTTGTCTGTATAGCGCGCAAGAAACAATACTTTTCACTGTAAGTTAATGCATATGACAATAATAAATTAAATCAAATCAACTCCTGTATTCAATGTTCTGACCAATGAAACCAAGCATGCCGAATGCCTTCTTCACCACTCTGTCCACCTGTGACTCCACTTTCAAGGAGCTATGAACATGTACCCCTAGATCTCTTTGTTCTGTAACTCTCCCCAACGCCCTACCATTAACTGAATAAGTCCTGCCCTGGTTCGATCGACCAAAATGCATCACCTCGCATTTGTCTAAATTAAACTCCATCTGCCATTCATCAGCCCACTGGCCCAATTGATCAAGATCCCATTGCAATCCGAGATAACCTTCTTCACTGTCCACCATGCCACCAATTTCGGTGTCATCTGCAAACTTACTAACCACGCTTCCTAAATTCTAATCCCAATCATTAATATAATGACAAATAACAGTGGACCCAGCACTAATCCCTGAGGCACACCGCTGGTCACAGGCCTCCAGTGTGAAAAACAACCCTCTACAACACCCTCGGTCTGCTGTCATCAAGCCAATTTTGTATCCAATTTGCTACCTCACCCTGGATCCCATGAGATTTAACCTCAGACTGGGACAGAGAGAGAGAACCTGGGATCGAGAGAGAGAGAACCTGGGATAGAACATGGAACATAGAACATTACAGTGCAGTACAGGCCCTTCGGCCCTCGATGTTGCGCCGACTAGTGAAACCAATCTAAAGCCCATCTAACCTACACTATTCCAATATCATCCATATGTTTATCCAATAACCATTTGAATGCTCTTAATGTTGACGAGCCTACTACTGCTGCAGGCAGGGCATTCCACGCCCTTACTACTCTCTGAGTAAAGAACCTACCTCTAATATCTGTCCTATATCTATCACCCCTCAATTTAAAGCTATGTCCCCTAGTGTTAGCCATCACCATCCGAGGAAAAAGGCTCTCACTATCCACCCTATCTAATCCTCTGATCATCTTGTATGCCTCTATTAAGTCACCTCTTAACCTCCTTCTCTCTAACGAAAACAACCTCAAGCCCCTCAGCCTTTCCTCATACGATTTTCCCACCATACCAGGCAACATCCTGGTAAATCTCCTCTGCACCCTTTCCAACACTTCCACATCCTTCCTATAATGCGGCGACCAGAACTGTACGCAATACGCCAAGTGCGGCCGCACCAGAGTTTTGTACAGTTGCAACATGACCTCCTGGCTCCGAAACTCAATCCCTCTACCAATAAAAGCTAACACACTGTACGCCTTCTTAACAACCCTATCAACCTGGGTGCCAACTTTCAGGGATCTATGCACATGGACACCCAGATCCCTCTGTTCAAGCACACTACCAAGTATCTTACCATTAGCCCAGTACTCTGTATTCCTGTTACTCCTTCCAAAGTGAATCACTTCGCACTTTTCCGCATTAAACTCCATTTGCCACCTCTCAGCCCAGCTCTGCAGCTTATCTATGTTCCTCTGTAACCTGCCACTTCCCTCCGCACTGTCTACAACTCCACCGACTTTAGTGTCATCCGCAAATTTACTAATCCATCCTTCCACGCCCTCATCCTGGTCATTAATAAAAATGACAAACAGCAGTGGCCCTAAAACAGATCCTTGCGGTACACCACTAGTAACTGAACTCCAGGATGAATATTTCCCATCAACCACCGCCCTCTGTTTTCTTACAGCTAGCCAATTCCTGATCCAAACCATTAAATCACCCTCAATCCCATGTGTCCATATTTTCTGCAAAAGCTTAGCATGGGGAACCTTATCAAATGCTTTGCTGAAATCCATATACACCACATCAACCGCTTTACCCTCATCCACCTCTTTGGTCACCTTCTCAAAGAACTCAATAAGGTTTGTGAGGCACGACCTACCCTTCACAAAACCGTACTGACTATCCCTAATCAAATTATTCCTTTCTAGGTGATTATAAATCTTATCTCTTATAATCCTTTCCAATACTTTGCCCACAACAGAAGTAAGGCTCACCGGTCTATAATTACCAGGGTTGTCCCTACTCCCCTTTTTGAACAAGGGGACAACATTTGCTATCCTCCAGTCTTCTGGCACTGTTCCTGTAGACAATGACGACACAAAGATCAAAGCCAAAGGCTCTGCAATCTCCTCTCTAGCCTCCCAGAGAATCCTAGGATAAATCCCATCCGGCCCAGGGGACTTATCTATTTTTACCCTTTCCAGAATTGCTAACACCTCCTCCTTATGAACATCAATCCCATCCAGTCCAACAGCCTGCATCTGAGTAGGCATCTCAGGATAAAGGGAGAGAGACTGGGAGAGGGAGAGAGACTGGGATAGAGAGAGAGACTGGGATAGAGAGAGAGAGAAAGAGAGACTGGGATAGAGACAGAGAGAGAAGAGACTGGGATAGAGAGAGAGAATGCGATAGAGAGAGAGAGAGACTGGGATAGAGAGAAAGAGAGAGAGACTGGAATAGAGAGAGAGAGGGACTGGGATAGAGAGAGAGAGAGACTGGGATAGAGAGAGAGTGAGAGAATGTGATTGAGAGAGAGAGGGACTGGGATAGAGAGAGAGAGAGACCGAGATAGAGAGAGACAGAGAGAGATTGGGATAGAGAGAGAGAGGGACTGGGATAGAGAGAGAGAGAGACTGGGATAGAGAGAGAATGAGAGACTGGGATAGAGAGAGAGACAGAGAGACTGGGAGAGCGAGAGAGAGAAAGAAACTGGGACAGAGAGAGAGAGAGAGAGAGACTGGGATAGAGAGAGAGAGACTGGGAAAGAGAGAGAGAGACTAACTGGGATAGAGAGAAAGAGAGAGACAGGGATAGAGAGAAAGAGAGAGACTGAGAGAGAGAGAGATTGGGATAGAGAGACAGACTAGGATAGAGAGAGAGTGATTGGGATAGAGAGAGAGGGAGAGACTGGCATAGAGAGAGAGAGACTGGGATAGAGAGAGAGAGAGAGACTGGGATAGAGAGAGAGAGACTGGGATAGAGAGAGAGAGAGACTGGGATAGAGAGAGAGAGAGAGAGACTGGGATAGAGAGAGAGACTGGGATAGAGAGAGAGAGAGACTGGGATACAGAGAGAGAGAGACTGGGATAGAGAGAGAGAGAGAGAGTCTGGGATAAAGAAAGAGAGAGAGTGACTGGGATAGAGAGAGAGAGAGAGACTGGGATAGAGAGAGAGAGACTGGGATAGCGAGAGAGAGACTGGGATAGAGAGAGACTGGGATAGAGAGAGAGAGAGAGAGAGACTGGGATAGAGAGAGAGAGACTGGGATAGAGGGACTGGGATAGAGAGAGAGAGAGAGTGACTGGGATAGAGAGAGAGTGACTGGGATAGAGAGAGAGAGAGAGACTGGGATAGAGAGAGAGAGAGACTGGGATAGAGAGAGAGAGACTGGGATAGAGAGAGAGAGACTGGGATAGAGAGAGAGAGACTGGGATAGAGAGAGAGAGACTGGGATAGAGAGAGAGAGAGAGACTGGGATAGAGAGAGAGAGAGACTGGGATAGAGAGAGAGAGAGAGACTGGGATAGAGAGAGAGACTAGGATAGAGAGAGAGACTAGGATAGAGAGAGCGAGAGACTGGGATAGAGAGAGGCAGAGAGACTGGCATAGAGAGTGAGAGAGAGAGACTGGGATAAAGAAAGAGAGAGAGTGACTGGGATAGAGAGAGAGAGAGACTGGGATAGAGAGAGAGAGACTGGGATAGAGAGAGAGAGAGACTGGGATAGAGAGAGAGAGAGACTGGGATAGAGAGAGAGAGAGACTGGGATAGAGAGAGAGAGAGAGACTGGGATAGAGAGAGAGAGAGACTGGGATAGAGAGAGAGAGAGACTGGGATAGAGAGAGAGAGAGACTGGGATAGAGAGAGAGAGAGAGACTGGGATAGAGAGAGACAGCGAGACTGGGATAAAGAAAGAGAGAGACTGGGATAGAGAGAGAGAGAGAGACTGGGATCGAGAGAGAGAGAGAGACTGGGATAGAGAGAGAGAGAGAGAGAGAGAGAGACTGGGATAGAGAGAGAGACTGGGATAGAGAGAGAGAGAGACTGGGATAGAGAGAGAGAGAGACTGGGATAGAGGGAGAGAGAGAGACTGGGATAGAGAGAGAGAGAGAGAGAGAGACTGGAATAAAGTGAGGGAGAGAGAGACTGGGATAGAGAGAGAGACTGGGATAGAGAGAGAGAAACAGGAATAGAGAGAGGGGGGGTGGGAGAGGGGGATGAGGGTGGAGAGATGGATGAGGAAGTAGAGGGGCATGTGGAGGGAGAGGGGGAGGAGGAGGGAGAGGGGGAGGAGGATGAGGGAGAGTTGAGGGAGCGAGACAGGAAGCACCCCCCTCCCCTACACCCCCAGGAGTGCAGTACAACATTTGCAGAGCAGTGACTGACAGATCCGAGTGTGAACATTACCGTGTGAGTGTGTAAACCCGGAGACTTTCCCCAATCTACTCATCAATCCAAACCTCCCCTTCCTGCGCTTGCTGGAGGCAGCTTGGAAAAGCAGGTTTCAACTTCCACTCTGGCCATCTATAATTCATCAACTTAGCTCCAAGAGACAGACACAGAGAGGGACAGACGACAGCTATTTATAAACCACTTGAAACTGTACAAACAGCCTCCAGACACACTCCCTCTCATAGTCTGTCACACTCAGAGCCCCACTCAAACCACAACCCCTCCACACTGTTCCCCAGTGAGTGTCAGTCTGTGTGGAACCCATACCCCAGTGAGAGTCAGTGTGTGTGGGACCCGTACCCCAGTGAGAGTCAGTCTGTGTGGAACCCGTACCCCAGTGAGAGTCAGTGTGTGTGGAACCCGTACCCCAGTGAGAGTCAGTGTGTGTGGGACCCGTACCCCAGTGAGAGTCAGTTTGTGTGGGACCCGTACCCCAGTGAGAGTCAGTGTGTGTGGGACCCGTACCCCAGTGAGAGTCAGTGTGTGTGGGACCCGTACCCCAGTGAGAGTCAGTGTGTGTGGGACCCGGACCCCAGTGAGAGTCAGTGTGTGTGGGACCCGTACCCCAGTGAGAGTCAGTGTGTGTGGGACCCGTACCCCAGTGAGAGTCAGTGTGTGTGGGACCCGTACCCCAGTGAGAGTCAGTGTGTGTGGGACCCGTACCCCAGTGAGAGTCAGTGTGTGTGGGACCCGTACCCCAGTGAGAGTCAGTGTGTGTGAGACCCGTACCCCAGTGAGAGTCAGTGTGTGTGGGACCCGTATCCCAGTGAGAGTCAGTGTGTGTGGGACCCGTACCCCAGTGAGAGTCAGTGTGTGTGGGACCCGTACCCCAGTGAGAGTCAGTGTGTGTGGAACCCGTACCGCAGTGAGAGTCAGTGTGTGTGGAACCCATACCCCAGTGAGAGTCAGTGTGTGTGGAACCCGTACCCCAGTGAGAGTCAGTGTGTGTGGGACCCGTACCGCAGTGAGAGTCAGTGTGTGTGGGACCCGTACCCCAGTGAGAGTCAGTGTGTGTGTGGGACCCGTACCCCAGTGAGAGACAGTGTGTGTGGGACCCGTACCCCAGTGAGAGTCAGTGTGTGTGGGTCCCGTACCCCAGTGAGAGTCAGTGTGTGTGGAACCCGCACCCCAGTGAGAGTCAGCGTGTGTGGAACCCGTACCCCAGTGAGTCAGTGTGTGTGGGACCCGCACCCCAGTGAGACGCAGCGTGTGTGGAACCTGTAGCCAGTGAGCGTCGGTGTGCGTGGGACCTATACCCCAGCCAGAGAGGTTTGCAGCATGGACACAGGCCCTTCGGCCCAACTTGTCTATGCCACCCCTTTTTTAACCCCTAAGCTAGTCCCAATTGCCCGCACATGGAATCTACAAGGGAACAAGCTATCCTAGATCTGGTCATGTGTATTGAGACAGGAATAATTAATGATCTTGCAGTTAGGGATCCTCTCGAAGGAGCGATCACAGTATGGTTGAATTTAAAATACAGATGGAGCGTGAGAAGGTAAAATCCAATACCAGCGTCTTGTGCTTAAACAAAGGAGACTATAAAGGGATGAGGGAGGCATTGGCTAAGGTAGACTGGGAGCAAAAACTTTATGGTGGGACAATTGAGGAACAGTGGAGGACTTTCAAAGCGATCTTTCACAGTGCTCAGCAAAAGTATATACCAGTGATAAGGAAGGACTGTAGAAAAAGAGATAATCAGCCATGGATATCGAAGGAAGTAAAGGAGGGATCAAATTGAATGAAAATGCATACAAAGTGGCAAAGATTAGTGGGAACCTAGAGGATTGGGAAATCTTTAAAGGTCAGCAGAAAGCCACGAAAAAAGCTATAAAGAAAAGTACGATGGATTATGAGAGTAAACTCGCTCAGAATATAAAAACAGATAGCAAAAGTTTCTACAAATATATAAAACGAAAAAGAGTGGCGAAAGTAAACATTGGTCCTTTAGAGGATGAGAAGGGGGATGTAATAACTGGAAATGAGAAAATGGCTGAGGCATTGAACAGGTATTTTGTGTCGGTCTTCACAGTGGAAGACACAAATAACATGCCAAAAATTGATGACAGGAAGGTTATGGCAGGTGAGAACCGAGAAACTATCATTATCACGAAAGAGGTAGTGTTGGGCAAGTTAATGGGGCTAAAGGTAGACGAGTCTCCTGGTCCTGATGGAATGCATCCCAGGGTACTAAAAGAGATGGCGGGAGAAATAGCAAATGCATTAGTGGTAATTTACCAAAATTCGCTGGACTCTGGGGTGGTTCCCGCAGATTGGAAAACAGCAAATGTGACGCCACTGTTTAAAAAAGGAGGGAGACAAAAGGCGGGTAACTATAGGCCGGTTAGCTTAACTTCTGTAGTAGGGAAAATGCTTGAATCTATCATCAAGGAAGAAATAGCGAGACATCTGGATATAAATTGCCCCATTGGTAAGACGCAGCATGGGTTCATGAAGGGCAGGTCATGTTTGACTAATTTGGTGGAATTCTTTGAGAACATTACATGTGCAGTGGACAATGGGGAACCTGTAGATGTGGTGGATCTGGATTTCCAGAAGGCATTTGACAAGGTGCCGCACCAAAGACTGCTACATAAGATAAAGGTGCACGGTGTTACAGGTAATGTATTAGCGTGGATAGAGGATTGGTTAACGAACAGAAAGCAAAGAGTGGGGGTAAATGGGTGTTTTTCTGGTTGGCGATCAGTGACCAGTGGTGTGCCTCAGGGATCAGTGTTGGGACCGCAGCTGTTTACGATTTACATCGATGATTTGGAGTTGGGGACCAAGTGTAGTGTGTCAAAATTTGCAGATGCAACATAACCTCGCTGTTTTTAAATTCCATCCCTCTCGCAATGAAGAACAAAATTCCATTTGCCTTCTTAATTACCTGCTGCACCTGCAAACCAACTCCTTGAGATTCCTGCACAAGGACACCCAGGTCCCTCTGCACAGCAGCATGCTGCAATATTTTACCATTTAAATAATAGTCCATTTTGCTGTTATTCCTACCAAAATGGATGACCTCACATTTACCAACATTGTACTCCATCTGCCAGACCCTCGCCCACTCACTTAGACTATCTATATCCCTTTGCAGACTTTCAGCGTCCACTGCACACTCTGCTCTGCCACTCATCTTAGCGTCATCTGCAAATTTTGACACACGACACTTGATCCCCAACTGCAAATCATCTATGTAAATCGTAAACCAATACGACAGTGAGAGTCAGTGTGTGTGGGACCCGTCCCCCAGTGAGAGTCAGTGTGTGTGGAACCCGTACCCCAGTGAGAGTCAGTGTGTGTGGGACCCGTACCCCAGTGAGAGTCAGTGTGTGTGGGACCCGTCCCCCAGTGAGAGTCAGTGTGTGTGAGACCCGTACCCCAGTGAGAGTCAGTGTGTGTGGAACCCGTACCCCAGTGAGAGTCGGTGTGTGTGGAACCCATACCCCAGTGAGAGTCAGTGTGTGTGGGACCCGTCCCCCAGTGAGAGTCAGTGTGTGTGGAACCCGTACCCCAGTGAGAGTCAGTGTGTGTGGAACCCGTACCCCAGTGAGAGTCAGTGTGTGTGGGACCCGTACCCCAGTGAGAGTCAGTGTGTGTGGAACCCGTACCCCAGTGAGAGTCAGTGTGTGTGGAACCCGTACCCCAGTGAGAGTCAGTGTGTGTGGAACCCGTACCCCAGTGAGAGTCAGTGTGTGTGGGACCCGTACCCCAGTGAGAGTCAGTGTGTGTGGGACCCGTACCCCAGTGAGAGTCAGTGTGTGTGGGACCCGTCCCCCAGTGAGAGTCAGTGTGTGTGGAACCCGTACCCCAGTGAGAGTCAGTGTGTGTGGAACCCGTATCCCAGTGAGAGTCAGTGTGTGTGGAACCCGTACCCCAGTGAGAGTCAGTGTGTGTGGGACCCGTACCCCAGTGAGAGTCAGTGTGTGTGGGACCCGTCCCCCAGTGAGAGTCAGTGTGTGTGGGACCCGTCCCCCAGTGAGAGTCAGTGTGTGTGGGACCCGTACCCCAGTGAGAGTCAGTGTGTGTGGGACCCGTACCCCAGTGAGAGTCAGTGTGTGTGGGACCCGTCCCCCAGTGAGAGTCAGTGTGTGTGGAACCCGTACCCCAGTGAGAGTCAGTGTGTGTGGGACCCGTCCCCCAGTGAGAGTCAGTGTGTGTGGAACCCGTACCCCAGTGAGAGTCAGTGTGTGTGGAACCCGTATCCCAGTGAGAGTCAGTGTGTGTGGAACCCGTACCCCAGTGAGAGTCAGTGTGTGTGGGACCCGTACCCCAGTGAGAGTCAGTGTGTGTGGGACCCGTCCCCCAGTGAGAGTCAGTGTGTGTGGGACCCGTACCCCAGTGAGAGTCAGTGTGTGTGGGACCCGTACCCCAGTGAGAGTCAGTGTGTGTGGGACCCGTACCCCAGTGAGAGTCAGTGTGTGTGGGACCCGTACCCCAGTGAGAGTCAGTGTGTGTGGGACCCGTACCCCAGTGAGAGTCAGTGTGTGTGGAACCCGTACCCCAGTGAGAGTCAGTGTGTGTGGGACCCGTACCCCAGTGAGAGTCAGTGTGTGTGGAACCCGTACCCCAGTGAGAGTCAGTGTGTGTGGAACCCGTAACCCAGTGAGAGTCAGTGTGTGTGGAACCCGTAACCCAGTGAGAGTCAGTGTGTGTGGAACCCGTGCCCCAGTGAGAGTCAGTGTGTGTGGAACCCGTACCCCAGTGAGAGTCAGTGTGTGTGGAACCCGTACCCCAGTGAGAGTCAGTGTGTGTGGGACCCGTACCCCAGTGAGAGTCAGTGTGTGTGGAACCCGTACCCCAGTGAGAGTCAGTGTGTGTGGAACCCGTAACCCAGTGAGAGTCAGTGTGTGTGGAACCCGTAACCCAGTGAGAGTCAGTGTGTGTGGAACCCGTGCCCCAGTGAGAGTCAGTGTGTGTGGAACCCGTACCCCAGTGAGAGTCAGTGTGTGTGGAACCCGTACCCCAGTGAGAGTCAGTGTGTGTGACACCCGTACCCCAGTGAGAGTCAGTGTGTGTGGAACCCGTAACCCAGTGAGAGTCAGTGTGTGTGGAACCCGTAACCCAGTGAGAGTCAGTGTATGTGGAACCCGTAACCCAGTGAGAGTCAGTGTGTGTGGAACCCGTATCCCAGTGAGAGTCAGTGTGTGTGGAACCCGTACCCCAGTGAGAGTCAGTGTGTGTGGGACCCGTACCCCAGTGAGAGTCAGTGTGTGTGGGACCCGTCCCCCAGTGAGAGTCAGTGTGTGTGGGACCCGTCCCCCAGTGAGAGTCAGTGTGTGTGGGACCCGTACCCCAGTGAGAGTCAGTGTGTGTGGGACCCGTACCCCAGTGAGAGTCAGTGTGTGTGGGACCCGTCCCCCAGTGAGAGTCAGTGTGTGTGGAACCCGTACCCCAGTGAGAGTCAGTGTGTGTGGGACCTGTCCCCCAGTGAGAGTCAGTGTGTGTGGAACCCGTACCCCAGTGAGAGTCAGTGTGTGTGGAACCCGTATCCCAGTGAGAGTCAGTGTGTGTGGAACCCGTACCCCAGTGAGAGTCAGTGTGTGTGGGACCCGTACCCCAGTGAGAGTCAGTGTGTGTGGGACCCGTCCCCCAGTGAGAGTCAGTGTGTGTGGGACCCGTCCCCCAGTGAGAGTCAGTGTGTGTGGGACCCGTACCCCAGTGAGAGTCAGTGTGTGTGGAACCCGTACCCCAGTGAGAGTCAGTGTGTGTGGGACCCGTACCCCAGTGAGAGTCAGTGTGTGTGGGACCCGTACCCCAGTGAGAGTCAGTGTGTGTGGAACCCGTACCCCAGTGAGAGTCAGTGTGTGTGGGACCCGTACCCCAGTGAGAGTCAGTGTGTGTGGAACCCGTACCCCAGTGAGAGTCAGTGTGTGTGGAACCCGTAACCCAGTGAGAGTCAGTGTGTGTGGAACCCGTAACCCAGTGAGAGTCAGTGTGTGTGGAACCCGTACCCCAGTGAGAGTCAGTGTGTGTGGAACCCGTACCCCAGTGAGAGTCAGTGTGTGTGAGACCCGTACCCCAGTGAGAGTCAGTGTGTGTGGAACCCGTAACCCAGTGAGAGTCAGTGTGTGTGGAACCCGTAACCCAGTGAGAGTCAGTGTATGTGGAACCCGTAACCCAGTGAGAGTCAGTGTGTGTGGAACCCGTAACCCAGTGAGAGTCAGTGTGTGTGGAACCCGTAACCCAGTGAGAGTCAGTGTATGTGGAACCCGTAACCCAGTGAGAGTCAGTGTATGTGGGACCCATACCCCAGTGAGAGTCAGTGTGTGTGGGACCATACCCCAGTGAGAGTCAGTGTGTGTGGGACCCGTACCCCAGTGAGAGTCAGTGTGTGTGGAACCCGTACCCCAGTGAGAGTCAGTGTGTGTGGGACCCGTACCCCAGTGAGAGTCAGTGTGTGTGGGACCCGTACCCCAGTGAGGGTCAGTGTGTGTGGGACCCGGACCCCAGTGAGAGTCAGTGTGTGTGGGACCCGTACCCCAGTGAGAGTCAGTGTGTGTGGGACCCGTACCCCAGTGAGAGTCAGTGTGTGTGGAACCCGTACCCCAGTGAGAGTCAGTGTGTGTGGAACCCATACCCCAGTGAGAGTCAGTGTGTGTGGAACCCGTACCCCAGTGAGAGTCAGTGTGTGTGGGACCCGTACCCCAGTGAGAGTCAGTGTGTGGGGTGATCCGTTGGGATGACGTAAAAGGGAATAAATGAATTGAAGAATGTGGTGGTTTATTTATAAAAATTTATTATCTATTCATAGAAATCAGAGAATATGAAATTCTGTTTTGCCAAAGGTTACAAAGATCTGAGAGCAGCAATTAATTCATTCCACAAAGTTCGGGCGTCCCCAGCCAGCTGAACAGTCACTGTGCCAAACCAAAGCTCTCAAACACTTTGCTTCTCCTTTGCGATGAAGGGTTTGTTTGTTTCGGAGTGAAGAGATTGTGTCCAATTCCTTGTGATGCTGTCCTCCCACCTCAGGGTTCCGGCGCTCCAATCTCAGCTCCAGCTTTTCAACCGCGATTCTACCCAAATTCTAATTTGTTCCATTAGTCTTCGCGCCAGAGCGGGGGGAGGATGGGGTCAGAGCTCAAAGGGCGAAGGGTATGGTTGCCGTCTCTCTGATCCCGGTCACAGGTATCCGAGGAGCCTCAGTGATCACCCTCTCACTGGGGTCTCCCCTCTCCTGGGAGTGGCTCCCTTCAGCTCACACCCCAACACCGTATTTCCCGATGCCATGGGGAAGTGTCTCAGGGAACGCAAGGGGGTGGGGGAGATGGTGGGGTGAGGGAGGGCGGTGGGGGGGTTGGGTAAGGGAGGGAGTGGGGGGGGGGTTAAGGGAGGGGAGGGAGGAGCGAGGGAGCAACAGACAGAGAGAGATCGGGAGCGAGAGTGCCAGACGGAGAGCAGGAGTGAGAGCGAGTGGGACAGAGCGAGCGAACCAGGGGGACAGAGGGCAGCGAGGAGGCGGGGGGGGGGGGGGGGGGGGAGTTCCCATGTACAGTCCTTGCTTGGAGCAGAGGCTGGGTGAGCCGCAACCGTCCTGAGAACACAACCGGCTGGAGTGTCCGAGGAGTGAGAAGTTATTGACAGGCGAGGGCTGTCGGCCAGCCGGTCTGCTGAGCTGGATCCAGAGGTCAGCACCACCCAGCAGAGAGGGAAGGTTACAGGCTGTCCGCTGGGTGAGATTTCACTCACGTGGCTTTGTGGGGGATGCAGCCCTCAATCTGTACAGCCTCAGGCCAACCTTCATACTTATTTGTGCCCTTCTCATTCTTGATATGCTGTAAGACAGAGAGAGGAGCAAGATCCAAAAATTAATCGAAAGCAAAACTAAAACTGTGTGCGTGTGGAACCTGTACCCCAGTGAGAGTCAGTGTGTGTGGGACCCGTACCCCAGTGAGAGTCAGTGTGTGTGGAACCTGTACCCCAGTGAGAGTGAGTGTGTGTGGAACCTGTACCCCAGTGAGAGTGAGTGTGCGTGGAACCCGTACCCCAGTGAGAGTCAGTGCGTGTGGGACCCGTACCCCAGTGAGAGTCAGTGCGTGTGGGACCCGTACCCCAGTGAGAGTCAGTGTGTGTGGGACCCGTACCCCAGTGAGAGTCAGTGTGTGTGGAACCCCGTAACCCAGTGAGAGTCAGTGTGTGTGGAACCCGTACTCCAGTGAGAGTCAGTGTGTGTGGGACCCGTACCCCAGTGAGAGTGAGTGTGTGTGGAACCTGTACCCCAGTGAGAGTGAGTGTGCGTGGAACCCGTACCCCAGTGAGAGTCAGTGCGTGTGGGACCCGTACCCCAGTGAGAGTCAGTGCGTGTGGGACCCGTACCCCAGTGAGAGTCAGTGTGTGTGGGACCCGTACCCCAGTGAGAGTCAGTGTGTGTGGGACCCGTACCCCAGTGAGGGTCAGTGCGTGTGGGACCCGTACCCCAGTGAGAGTCAGTGCGTGTGGGACCCGTACCCCAGTGAGAGTCAGTGTGTGTGGGACCCGTACCCCAGTGAGAGTCAGTGTGTGTGGGACCCGTACCCCAGTGAGAGTCAGTGTGTGTGGGACCCGTACCCCAGTGAGAGTCAGTGTGTGTGGGACCCGTACCCCAGTGAGAGTCAGTGTGTGTGGGACCCGTACCCCAGTGAGAGTCAGTGTGTGTGGGACCCGTACCCCAGTGAGAGTCAGTGTGTGTGGGACCCGTACCCCAGTGAGAATCAGTGTGTGTGGGACCCATACCCCAGTGAGAGTCAGTGTGTGTGGGACCCGTACCCCAGTGAGAGTCAGTGTGTGTGGGACCCGTACCCCAGTGAGAGTGAGTGTGCGTGGAACCCGTACCCCAGTGAGAGTCTGTGTGTGGAACCCGTACCCCAGTGAGAGTCTGTGTGTGGAACCCGTACCCCAGTGAGAGTCTTTTCCTACCTGTTCAAAGGGACTTTTATTTTCAATTCCTTTCGCTCCCACGAATACCCAACTATCTCGAAAACCGAGTCCGTTGATTGCCTTGCTCCCGAGCTCATTAAATATCTTCCTGGCTTCCTCGTTCATTCTGAAAAATAAGAGAGAGTGCAGAAAGCCTAACGGTAAGGAACAATGTGGGGAAGGGCAATGATTGGCTGTTCACCTACTTTGTTGCTGGGTCATCGTACGATGCCACAAACACCAGCGTTCCTTCATAAATCGGTCTCAGAAACTTCAGCAATTCATTAATGCCCTTGTCTGTGAACATACAGAGCAGAAATCAACTTAATTCATCGAATCACGAACATCACAATCGCTGGCAAGAGCGCGCAGTGGACGCAAACCCCTTCCCACTCACTCCCAGTGCACACAATCCCAATCCCCTTCCCGTTCACTCCCACTGTACACAATCCCAATGGACCCAAACCCCTTCCCATTCACTCCCACTGTACACAATCCCAATGGACCCAAACCCCTTCCCATTCACTCCCACTGTACACAATCCCAATGGACCCAAACCCCTTCCCATTCACTCCCACTGTACACAATCCCAATGGACCCAAACCCCTTCCCGTTCACTCCCACTGTACACAATCCCAATGGACCCAAACCCCTTCCCGTTCACTCCCACTGTACACAATCCCAATCCCCTTCCCATTCACTCCCACTGTACACAATCCCAATGGACCCAAACCCCTTCCCATTCACTCCCACTGTACACAATCCCAATGGACCCAAACCCCTTCCCATTCACTCCCACTGTCCACAATCCCAATGGACCCAAACCCCTTCCCGTTCACTCCCACTGTACACAATCCCAATGGACCCAAACCCCTTCCCGTTCACTCCCACTGTACACAATCCCAATCCCCTTCCCATTCACTCCCACTGTCCACAAACCCAATGGACCCAAACCCCTTCCCATTCACTCCCACTGTACACAATCCCAATCCCCTTCCCATTCACTCCCACTGTACACAATCCCAATCCCCTTCCCATTCACTCCCACTGTACACAATCCCAATCCCCTTCCCGTTCACTCCCACTGTACACAATCCCAATCCCCTTCCCATTCACTCCCACTGTACACAATCCCAATCCCCTTCCCATTCACTCCCACTGTACACAATCCCAATCCCCTTCCCGTTCACTCCCACTGTACACAATCCCAATCCCCTTCCCGTTCACTCCCACTGTACACAATCCCAATGGACCCAAACCCCTTCCCATTCACTCCCACTGTACACAATCCCAATGGACCCAAACCTCTTCCCGTTCACTCCCACTGTACACAATCCCAATGGACCCAAACCCCTTCCTGTTCACTCCCACTGTACACAATTCCAATGGACCCAAACCCCTTCCCATTCACTCCCACTGTACACAATCCCAATCCCCTTCCCCTTCCCTCCCACTGTACACAATCCCAATCCCCTTCCCATTCACTCCCACTGTACACAATCCCAATGGACCCAAACCCCTTCCTGTTCACTCCCACTGTACACAATTCCAATGGACCCAAACCCCTTCCTGTTCACTCCCACTGTACACAATTCCAATGGACCCAAACCCCTTCCCATTCACTCCCACTGTACACAATCCCAATCCCAAACCCCTTCCCCTTCCCTCCCACTGTACACAATCCCAATCCCAAACCCCTTCCCGTTCACTCCCACTGTACACAAACCCAATGGACCCAAACCCCTTCCCATTCACTCCCACTGTACACAATCCCAATGGACCCAAACCCCTTCCCATTCACTCCCACTGTACACAATCCCAATGGATCCAAACCCCTTCCTGTTCACTCCCCCTGTCCACAATCCCAATGGACCCAAACCCCTTCCCGTTCACTCCCACTGTACACAATCCCAATGGACCCAAACCCCTTCCCATTCACTCCCACTGTCCACAAACCCAATCCCCTTCCCATTCACTCCCACTGTCCACAAACCCAATGGACCCAAACCCCTTCCCATTCACTCCCACTGTCCACAAACCCAATCCCCTTCCCATTCACTCCCACTGTCCACAAACCCAATGGACCCAAACCCCTTCCCATTCACTCCCACTGTACAGAATCCCAATGGACCCAAACCCCTTCCCGTTCACTCCCACTGTACACAATCCCAATGGACCCAAACCCCTTCCCGTTCACTCCCACTGTACACAATCCCAATGAACCCAAACCCCTTCCCGTTCACTCCCACTGTACAGAATCCCAATGAACCCAAACCCCTTTCCCGTTCACTGGCTTGTTGGTTCTTACCTCCAGCCCACATGTCGAAGTATTTTGCACCCATTAATTCACCGGTCACACCTGGAGAAAGTTATTAACGGAGATGGATTATTGAGACTGACTGCTGGTTGAAGAAGAATTATTGAGGGAAGAATTGCTCTGAGTGGACGGGGTAAGGATGGTGAAGACCGGTCTTACCGTTGACCAGCGCAATGTTCAGTCCCCTCCCAACATTGTTTTTCACACTGCTCATCAGTCTGCAACAGAGAAACAATCAGTTCAAATCCTGCCCCACACACAGTGGGGATGGGGAGGGAGGGTGAGAGAGCGGGAAAGCGGGGAGGTGAGGCAGGGGATAGCACAGGGTGGGAGGGCTGAGCGGAGGTCAGGGCAAATGAGGAGAGAGGGAGTGGAAAGAGCGTGATGTCAAGGTGTGTGTAGTTCAGGGAGGGATGGGGGAGAGAGAGAGGGGGAGGGATGGGGGAGAGAGAGAGGGGGGAGGGATGGGGGAGAGAGAGAGGGGGGAGGGATGGGGGGAGAGAGAGAGGGGGAGGGGGGGAGAGAGAGAGGGGGAGGGGGGGAGAGAGGGGGAAAGGGAAGAGTCTGTAACACAGACAGAGTTTCTGCTACTCACACTTGATCATCCATGCAGAACTTTGGGCCGATGACATTGGCTGCCCCGCTGACAATACGAAAAGCAAAGTGTCTGTCTGGACACGGCATTGGCAAGCCGCATTTATACTTCCTGGGTTTACTCTCTGTGGAGGGAAAGGTCACCAGTGACATCCAACCCTGCCACGTGGGGAAGACACAACTAAACTAACTGCACCATTCCAAGCGGGCGAGGGAAGGGGACAGGGATGGGGGGACGGGAGCAGAGCAAGCGGTCTCTCTCTACATTAACCCAGCGTCAGAGCAGCATTCACTGGAACTCCCTCAGTTACCGAACCATCTCCTCAACAGCTCTGGACTTACCGGGAGTGGGGACCTCTGATGACCTGCGGGCGAGAGGGGGAAAGAGAGAGATTGGGGGGGGGGGGGGGGGGGGAGAGGAGGAGGGGAGGGGGAGGAGGGCGGGGGTGAGGAGGGGGAAGGGGGGGAGAGAGACAGAGAGTTAATATTTGTTCACTGACATTGTGCAGCCCGAGCCCAATCTCTGACAGATTGATCACCGCCAGCCACTGGACTGAAGATTCCAGCATTCCCACAATCCCGGCTCCATCCTCAACAATCCCTGCAGCTCCGGCACTCGCTCTCCCCCCCCCGCCCCCAGCACTCGTCTCCCCCCCGCCACCCCCACACGGGGATTTCCCCGGTCACTCACCGGTCAGTAGCTGCTGCAATCGGGACAGGGCGTTGTCCTGCCCCAGCATCAAGTTGCCCAAAATCCACGTCAGACCCACAGTCGCAACAATGGCCAGAATCCGCAGAGGACCTGTGAACCGGACCGAGAGGGAGAGGGGGTGGGATGGGAGAGGGGGGGGGGGGGGGGGGGAGACGGGAGAGGGTGGAGGGGGAACGGGACGGGAGAGGGGGGATGGGAGAGGGGGGATGGGAGAGACATGTCACTCAGAACAGCATCATTCTGAATCCTGGCTCAACGAGACATATCCGGGGCCCGGCTCCCCATGTCGATGACTGTCACATCCCCAACAACAAAACGGAAACCTCCAGGGTCCCCACCAGTACTGTATGGGTGGCACGGCGGCACAGTGGGTTAGCACTGCTGCCTCACTGCGCCAGGGACCTGGGTTCGATTCCACACTCGCGTTACTGTCTGTGCTGAGTCTGCATGTTCTCCCCGTGTCTGCGTGGGTTTCGTCCGAGCGCTCCAGTTTCCTCCCACAGTCTGAAACAGACATGATGCTCTGGTTGGTCGACCATGCTAAATTGTCCATTTATGCCAGGGGAATTAGCAGGATAAATATAGGGTCTCGGTGGGATTCGTGACGCTGCAGGTTCAATGGCTGAATGGCCTCCTTCGGCAATGGCGCAATTCTATGAATCTATGTACCACAGTTAGTGACACACCCGTCCCCACCAGTACTGTACCCCAGTGTTACACAGTGACAGACCCGTCCCCACCAGTACTGTACCCCAGTGTTACACAGTGACACACCCGTCCCCACCAGTACTGTACCCCAGTGTTATACAGTGACAGACCCGTCCCCACCAGTACTGTACCCCAGTGTTACACAGTGACACACCCGTCCCCACCAGTACTGTACCCCAGTGTTACACAGTGACACACCCGTCCCCACCAGTACTGTACCCCAGTGTTACACAGTGACACACCCGTCCCCACCAGTACTGTACCCCAGTGTTATACAGTGACAGACCCGTCCCCACCAGTACTGTACCCCAGTGTTACACAGTGACAGACCCGTCCCCACCAGTACTGTACCCCAGTGTTACACAGTGACACACCCGTCCCCACCAGTACTGTACCCCAGTGTTATACAGTGACAGACCCATCCCCACCAGTACTGTACCCCAGTGTTATAGAGTGACAGACCCGTCCCCACCAGTACTGTACCCCAGTGTTATACAGTGACAGACCCGTCCCCACCAGTACTGTACCCCAGTGTTATACAGTGACATACCCGTCCCCACCAGTACTGTACCCCAGTGTTATACAGTGACAGACCCGTCCCCACCAGTACTGTACCCCAGTGTTATACAGTGACAGACCCGTCCCCACCAGTACTGTACCCCAGTATTATACAGTGACAGACCCGTCCCCACCAGTACTGTACCCAGTGTTTTACAGTGACAGACCAGTCCCCACCAGTACTGTACCCCAGTGTTATACAGTGACAGACCCGTCCCCACCAGTACTGTACCCCAGTGTTATACAGTGACAGACCTGTCCACACCAGTACTGTACCCCAGTGTTATACAGTGACACACCCGTCCCCACCAGTACTGTACCCCAGTGTTATACAGTGACAGACCCGTCCCCACCAGTACTGTACCCCAGTGTTATACAGTGACAGACCCGTCCCCACCAGTACTGTACCCCAGTGTTATACAGTGACACACCCGTCCCCACCAGTACTGTACCCCAGTGTTATACAGTGACAGACCCGTCCCCACCAGTACTGTACCCCAGTGTTATACAGTGGCAGACCCGTCCCCACCAGTACTGTACCCAGTGTTATACAGCGACAGACCCTTCCCCACCAGTACTGTACCCCAGTGTTATACAGCGACAGACCCATCCCCACCAGTACTGTTCCACAGTGTTATACAGTGACAGACCCATCCCCACCAGTACTGTTCCACAGTGTTATACAGTGACAGACCCGTCCCCACCAGTACTGTAACCCAGTGTTATACAGTGACAGACCCGTCCCCACCAGTACTGTAACCCAGTGTTATACAGTGACACACCCGTCCCCACCAGTACTGTAACCCAGTGTTATACAGTGACAGTCCCATCCCCAGCAGTACTGTGCCCCAGTGTTATACAGCAACAGACCCATCCCCACCAGTACTGTACCCCAGTGTTATACAGTGACAGACCCATCCCCACCAGTACTGTTCCACAGTGTTATAGTGACAGACCCGTCCCACCAGTACTGTTCCACAGTGACAGACCCATCCCCACCAGTACTGTACCCCAGTGTTATACAGCGACATTCCCATCCCCAGCAGTACTGTACCCCAGTGTTATACAGTGACAGACCCGTCCCCACCAGTACTGTACCCCACTGTTATACAGTGACAGACCCGTCCCCACCAGTACTGTAACCCAGTGTTATACAGTGACAGACCCGTCCCCACCAGTACTGTACCCCAGTGTTATACAGTGACAGACCCGTCCCACCAGTACTGTAACCCAGTGTTATACAGTGACAGACCCGTCCCCACCAGTACTGTACCCCAGTGTTATACAGTGACAGACCCATCCCCACCAGTACTGTACCCCAGTGTTATACAGTGACAGACCCGTCCCCACCAGTACTGTACCCCAGTGTTATACAGTGACAGACCCGTCCCCACCAGTACTGTACCCCAGTGTTATACATTGACAAACCCATCCCCACCAGTACTGTACCCCAGTGTTATACAGTGACAGACCAGTCCCCATCAGTACTGTACCCCAGTGTTATACAGTGACAGACACGTCCCCACCAGTACTGTACCCCAGTGTTATACAGTGACAGACCCATCCCCACCAGTACTGTACCCCAGTGTTATACAGTGACAGACCCGTCCCCACCAGTACTGTACCCCAGTGTTATACAGCGACAGACCCATCCCCACCAGCACTGTACCCCAGTGTTATACAGTGACAGACACGTCCCCACCAGTACTGTACCCCAGTGTTATACAGTGACAGACCCATCCCCACCAGTACTGTACCCCAGTGTTATACAGTGACAGACACGCCCCCACCAGTACTGTACCCCAGTGTTATACAGTGACAGACCCATCCCCACCAGTACTGTACCCCAGTGTTATACAGTGACAGACCCGTCCCCGCCAGTAATGTACCCCAGTGTTATACAGTGACAGACCCGTCCCCACCAGTACTGTACCCGTGTTATACAGTGACAGACCCGTCCCCGCCAGTACTGTACCCCAGTGTTATACAGTGACGGACCCATCCCCACCAGCACTGTACCCCAGTGTTATAGAGTGACAGACCCGTCCCCAACAGTACTGTACCCGTGTTATACAGTGACAGACCCGTCCCCACCAGTACTGTACCCCAGTGTTATACAGTGACAGACCCATCCCCACCAGTACTGTACCCCAGTGTTATACAGTGACAGACCCGTCCCCACCAGTACTGTACCCCAGTGTTATAGTGACAGACCCATCCCCACCAGTACTGTACCCCAGTGTTATACAGTGACAGACCCATCCCCACCAGTACTGTACCCCAGTGTTATAGAGTGACAGACCCGTCCCCAACAGTATTGTACCCCAGTGTTATACAGTGACAGACCCATCCCCACCAGTACTGTACCCCAGTGTTATACAGTGACAGACCCGTCCCCAACAGTACTGTACCCCAGTGTTATACAGTGACAGACCCATCCCCACCAGTACTGTACCCCAGTGTTATACAGCGACAGACCCGTCCCCACCAGTACTGCACCCCAGTGTTATACAGTGACGGACCCGTCCCCACCAGTACTGTACCCCAGTGTTATACAGCGACACACCCGTCCCCACCAGTACTGTACCCCAGTGTTATACAGTGACAGTCCCTTACCTGCCAATCTCATGTTGACTCGGGACAATCAGTGAGAGGCAGAATCGACCAATTAATCTGGAAGGATGCAGAGAGCCAGTTATAGGGCCTGAGAGAAGTGAGCAGGCCGTACCCCTCCCACACCCACTCTCTGCCTCACACCGATTCCCCATCACTCTCCCCCCAACCCCCACCTCGCCCACCCAGACCCCAGTCTCTCTCTCTCTCTCTCTATCCC
>NW_027593598.1:0-29549 GCF_964213995.1 Mustelus asterias
GAGAGAGACAGAGAGAGAGAGAGAGAGAGACAGAGAGAGACAGAGAGAGAGAGAGACAGAGCGAGAGAGAGACAGAGCGAGAGAGAGACAGAGAGAGAGAGACAGAGAGAGAGAGAGAGAGACAGAGAGAGACAGAGAGAGAGAGAGACAGAGAGAGAGAGAGAGACAGAGCGAGAGAGAGACAGAGAGAGAGAGAGACAGAGAGAGAGAGAGACAGAGAGAGAGAGAGAGACAGAGCGAGAGAGAGACAGAGAGAGAGACAGAGAGAGCGAGAGAGACAGAGAGAGACAGAGAGAGGGAGAGAGAGAGACAGAGAGAGAGAGAGAGACAGAGCGAGAGAGAGACAGAGCGAGAGAGAGACAGACAGAGAGAGACAGAGAGAGAGAGAGAGACAGAGAGAGAGAGACAGAGAGAGAGAGAGAGAGACAGAGAGAGAGAGACAGAGAGAGAG
Source organism: Mustelus asterias (assembly GCF_964213995.1). NCBI lineage: Eukaryota > Metazoa > Chordata > Chondrichthyes > Carcharhiniformes > Triakidae > Mustelus > Mustelus asterias. The sequence goes on from NW_027593598.1 coordinate 452, forward strand.
AGAGAGAGACAGAGAGAGACAGAGAAAGTGAGAGACAGAGAGAGAGATAGACAGAGAGAGAGAGCGAGACAGAGACAGAGAGAGAGAGACTGATTGAGATTTGAAACCCCATGCTCCCAGCAGGGCCGATGTGGGTGTTTGGGGGAGGTGGCGTTGGCCTCCTCATTGTCTCTCTCTGTTCACTGTCCCTTTCTGGGGGGGGTGGTCAGCCTGTGTCCCACTCACCGTGCGCGGAGTTCCCGAGCCCTCAGATGTCGGTCTGTTATAGACGGAGCTGGTCCAATGGGCAGAGCAGTGGCAAATGGAATTTAACCTCGAGAAGTGTGAGGCAGTGCATTGTGGAAGGGCTAGCAAGGCAAGGGAATACATAATGAAGACTAGGATGCTAGGACAGAGGACCAGAGGGAGCTCGGAGTCCACAGATCCCTGAAGGACAGGTAGATAAAGTGGTTAAGAAGGAGAATGGGGTCTTTATTTGTCTCACGGCTTCAGGGTTAAATTCGAGTTGCCATTGTTCTAACCAAACCCGTCCCTAAGACCATAAGGACATAGGAGGAGATTTGATTTGATTCATTATTATGTGTTAGTATACAGTGAAAAGTATTGTTTCTTGCGGGCTATACAGAGCATACCGTTCATAGAGAAGGAAAGGAGAGAGTGCAGAATGTAGTGTTACAGTCATAGCTAGGGTGTAGAGAAAGATCAACTTAATGCGAGGTCGGTCCATTCAAAAGTCTGACAGCAGCAGCAGGGAAGAAGCTGTTCTTGAGTCGGTCGGTACGTGACCTCAGACTTTTGTATCTTTTTCCCCGACAGAAGAAGGTGGAAGAGAGAATGTCCGGGGTGCGTGGGGGGGGTCCTTAATTATGCCGGCTGCTTTTCCCCGAGGCAGCGGGAAGTGTAGACAGAGCCAATGGATGGGAGGCTGGTTTGCGTGATGGATTGGGCTACATTCACGACCCTTTTGTAGTTCCTTGCGGTCTTGGGCAGAGCAGGAGCCCCAGACCGAGCTGTGATACAACCAGAAAGAATGCTTTCTATGGGGCATCTGTAAAAGTTGGTGAGAGTCGTAGCTGACATGACAAATTTCCTTAGTCTCCTGAGAAAGTAGAGGCGTTGGTGGGGCTTTCTTAACTATAGTGTCGGCATGGGGGGGACCAGGACAGGTTGTTGGTGATCTGGACTCCTAAGAACTTTCTTTATGAATGTTATGCTTTGTCTGTATAGTGCGCAAGAAACAATACTTTTCACTGGAACAACATGGGACAAGAATAAATCAGATCAAATGGGGAGGTGTGACCTGCTCTTCATCAACGCCTCGTGGTCAAATACAAAATAAATCCCTGACACTCTCTCCAAAACCAACACGTAATTATTTATTTATCTAACTAATAGTGAGCAAATTAACTAAACTATTCACAAACCCAATAAATCCCTTCTATTAACTATTCCTGATTGAAACAAGATTCAAATGTTTCGCTGTTCCAAAGAACAATACAGCACGAGAACAGGCCCTTCGGCCCGCCAAGCCCGTGCTGCTCCCTGCTCCAAACTAGACCATTCTTTTGTATCCCTCCATTCCCACTCCGTTCATGTGGCTGTCTAGATAAGTCTTAAACGTTCCCAGTGTGTCCGCCTCCACCACCTTGCCCGGCAGCGCATTCCAGGCCCCCACCACCCTCTCTGTAAAATACGTCCTTCTGATATCCGTGTTAAACCTCCCCCCCGCTCACCTTGAACCTATGGCCCCTCGTGAACGTCACCACCGACCTGGGAAAAAGCTTCCCACCGTTCACCCTATCTATGCCTTTCATAATTTTATACACCTCTATTAGGTCACCCCTCATCCTCCGTCTTTCCAGGGAGAACAACCCCAGTTTACCCAATCTCTCCTCATAACTAAGCCCTTCCATACCAGGCAACATCCTGGTAAACCTCCTCTGCACTCTCTCTAAAGCCTCCACGTCCTTCTGGTAGTGCGGCGACCAGAACTGGGCGCAGTATTCCAAATGCGGCCGAACCAACGTTCTATACAGCTGCAACATCAGACCCCAACTTTTATACTCTATGCCCCGTCCTATAAAGGCAAGCATGTCATATGCCTTCTTCACCACCTTCTCCACCTGTGACGTCACCTTCAAGGATCTGTGGACTTGCACACCCAGGTCCCTCTGCGTATCTACACCCTTTTTGGTTCTGCCATTTATGGTATAGCTCCCCCCTACGTTAGTTCTACCAAAATGCATCACTTCGCATTTATCTGGATTGAACTCCATCTGCCATTTCTTTGCCCAAATTTCCAGCCTATCTATATCCTTCTGTAACCTCTGACAATGTTCCTCACTATCTGCAAGTCCAGTCATCTTCGTGTCGTCTGCAAACTTACTGATCACCCCAGTTACACCTTCTTCCAGATCGTTTATATAAATCACAAACAGCAGAGGTCCCAATACAGAGCCCTGCGGAACACCACTAGTCACAGGCCTCCAGCCGGAAAAAGACCCTTCCACTACCACCCTCTGTCTTCTGTGACCAAGCCAGTTCTCCACCCATCCAACCACCTCCCCCTTTATCCCATGAAATCCAATCTTTTGCACCAACCTACCATGAGGTTTCAATGAATACAATCCCCACTCATTAACAAAAGTAGAATTTGTCACTCTCTAAATTACAACTAGGTTTTGTGCCTTCCGGAACATTCTGGGCCCTCTCTGCTAACTTCTCTGTGGCCTTAGGAAAGGGTCCAGAGGAGGTTCACAAGAATGATCCCTGGAATGAAGAGCTTGTCGTATGAGGAACGGGTTGAGGACTCTGGGTCTGTACTCATTGGGAGTTTAGAAGGATGAGGGGGGGATCTTATTGAAACTTACAGGATACTGCGAGGCCTGGATAGAGTGGACGTGGAGAGGATGTTTCCACTAGTGGGAAAAACTAGAACCAGAGGGCACAACCTCAGGCTAAAGGGACGATCCTTTAAAACAGAGATGAGGAGGAATTTCTTCAGCCAGAGAGTGGTGAATGTGTGGAACTCTTTGCCGCAGAAGGCTGTGGAGGCCGGGTCATTGAGTGTCTTTAAGACAGAGATAGATAGGTTCTTGATTAATAAGGGGATCAGGGGGTGATGGGGGAAAAGGCAGGAGAATGGGGATGAGAAAAATATCAGCCAGGATTGAATGGCGGGGCAGACTCGATGGGCCGAGTGGCCTCATTCTGCTCCTATGTCTTATGGTCTTATGGTTTCCTTGTTAAAGAAATATAGAAACGAGAAGCCGGAGGAGGCCCTTCGAGGTTGCTCGGCCGTTCATTATGATCACGGCTGATCATCGAATTCAATATCCTGATTCCCCCCCATATCCCTCGATCCCTTTAGCCCCAAGAGCGATATCTAATTCCTTCTTGAAATCACACGACGTTTTGGCCTCAACTACTTTCTGTGGGAGTGAATTCCACACATTCACCATCCTCTGGGTGAAGAAACTTCCCCTCACCTCAGTCATAAGAGTCATAGAGGTTTACAGCATGGAAACAGGCCCTTCGGCCCAACTTGTCCATGCTGTCCCTTTTTTTAAAACCCCTAAGCTAGTCCCAATTGCCCGCGTTTGGCCCATATCCCTCTATACCCATCGTACCCATGTAACTGTCTAAACGCTTTTTAAAAGATAAAATTGTACCCGCCTCTACTACTGCCTCTGGCAGCTCGTTCCAGACACTCACCACCCTCTGTGTGAACAAAATTGCCCCTCTGGACCCTTTTGTATCTCTCCCCTCTCACCTTAAACCTGTGCCCTCTAGTTTTAGACTCCCCTACCTTTGGGAAAAGATGTTGACTATCTAGCTGATCTGTGCCCCTCATTATTTTATAGACCTCTATAAGGTCACCCCTCAGCCTCCTACGCTCCAGAGAAAAAAGTCCCAGTCTATCCAGCCTCTCCTTATAACTCAAACCATCAAGTCCCGGTAGCATCCTAGTAAATCTTTTCTGCACTCTTTCTAGTTTAATAATATCCCTTCTATAATAGGGTGACCAGAACTGTGCACAGTATTCCAAGTGTGGCCTTACCAATGTCTTGTAACTCTCCTTGTAACTCAATCCATCAAGTCCCGGTAGCATCCTCGTAAATCTTTTCTTCACTCTCATCCCAAAAGGTTTCCCCTTTATCCTCAAACTATGACCCCTAGTTCTGAACTTCCCTCACCATCGGGAACATTCTTTCTGAATCTACCCTGTCTAACCCTGCTAGAATTTTATAAGTTTCTATGAGATCCCCTCTCACTCTTCTAAACTCCAGTGATTATAATCCTAACCCACTTAGTCTCTCCTCGTATGACAGACCTGCCATCCCAGGAATCAGCCTGGTAAACCTTCGCTGCACTCCCTCTATAGCAAGGACATCCTTCCTCAGATAAGGAGACCAAAACTGCACACAATACTCCAGGTGTGGCCTCACCAACGCCCTGTACAATTGCAGCAAAACATCCCTATCCCGATACTCCAATCCTCTCGCTATGGAAACTAGACCCAGGAGGAGGCCATTCGAGCCTTCTCCGCCATTCATTCCGATCATGGTTGATCATCGAATTCAATATCCTGATCCCCCCCTTTCCCCCCAGATCCCTCGATCCCTTTAGCCCCAAGAGCTATATCTAAATATCCAAATTTCCTTAGTCTTCTGAGAAAGTAGAGGCGTTGGTGGGGCTTTCTGAACTATAGTGTCGGCGTGGGGGGGACCAGGACAGGTTGGTACATGACCTCAGACTTTTGTATCTTTTGTGGGAATGAATTCCACAGACTCACCGCTCTCTGGGTGAAGAAATGTCTCCTCAACTCCGTCCTAAATGGTCTACCCCCAATCCTCAGACTGTGAGCCCCTGGTTCTGGACTCCCCCCACCATCGGGAACATCCTCCCTGCATCTACCCTGTCTCGTCCCGTTACCAAACCCCGCCCCCAATCCCCAAACCCCGCCCCCAATCCCCAAACCCCGCCCCCAATCCCCAAACCCCGCCCCCAATCCCCAAACCCCGCCCCCAATCCCCAAACCCCGCCCCCAATCCCCAAACCCCACCCCCAATCCCCAAACCCCACCCCCAATCCCCAAACCCCGCCCCCAATCCCCAAACCCCGCCCCCAATCCCCAAACCCCGCCCCCAATCCCCAAACCCCGCCCCCAATCCCCTGGTTCTGGACTCCCCCCACCATCGGGAACATCCTCCCTGCATCTACCCTGTCCAGTCCCGTTACCAAACCCCGCCCCCAATCCCCAAACCCCGCCCCCAATCCCCAAACCCCGCCCCCAATCCCAAAACCCCGCCCCCAATCCCCAAACCCCGCCCCCAATCCCCAAACTCCGCCCCCAATCCCCTGGTTCTGGACTCCCCCCACCATCGGGAACATCCTCCCTGCATCTACCCTGTCTCGTCCCGTTACCAAACCCCGCCCCCAATCCCCAAACCCCACCCCCAATCCCCAAACCCCGCCCCCAATCCCCAAACCCCGCCCCCAATCCCCAAACCCCGCCCCCAATCCCCAAACCCCGCCCCCAATCCCCAAACCCCACCCCCAATCCCCAAACCCCGCCCCCAATCCCCTGGTTCTGGACTCCCCCCACCATCGGGAACATCCTCCCTGCATCTACCCTGTCTCGTCCCGTTACCAAACCCCACCCCCAATCCCCAAACCCCGCCCCCAATCCCCAAACCCCGCCCCCAATCCCCAAACCCCGCCCCCAATCCCCTGGTTCTGGACTCCCCCCACCATCGGGAACATCCTCCCTGCATCTACCCTGTCTCGTCCCGTTACCAAACCCCGCCCCCAATCCCCAAACCCCGCCCCCAATCCCCAAACTCCGCCCCCAATCCCCTGGTTCTGGACTCCCCCCACCATCGGGAACATCCTCCCTGCATCTACCCTGTCTCGTCCCGTTACCAAACCCCGCCCCCAATCCCCAAACCCCGCCCCCAATCCCCAAACCCCCGCCCCCAATCCCCAAACCCCGCCCCCAATCCCCAAACCCCGCCCCCAATCCCCTGGTTCTGGACTCCCCCCACCATCGGGAAAATCCTCCCTGCATCTACCCTGTCTCGTCCCGTTACCAAACCCCGCCCCCAATCCCCAAACCCCACCCCCAATCCCCAAACCCCGCCCCCAATCCCCAAACCCCGCCCCCAATCCCCTGGTTCTGGACTCCCCCCACCATCGGGAACATCCTCCCTGCATCTACCCTGTCTCGTCCCGTTACCAAACCCCGCCCCCAATCCCCAAACCCCACCCCCCAATCCCCAAACCCCGCCCCCAATCCCCAAACCCCGCCCCCAATCCCCTGGTTCTGGACTCCCCCCACCATCGGGAACATCCTCCCTGCATCCACCCTGTCCAGTCCCGTTACCAAACCCCGCCCCCAATCCCCAAACCCTGCCCCCAATCCCGCCCCCAATCCCCAAACCCCGCCCCCAATCCCCAAACCCCACCCCCAATCCCCTGGTTCTGGACTCCCCCCACCATCGGGAACATCCTCCCTGCATCTACCCTGTCCAGTCCCGTTAACAAACCCCGCCCCCAATCCCCAAACCCCGCCCCTAATCCCCAAACCCCGCCCCCAATCCCCAAACCCCGCCCCCAATCCCCAAACCCCGCCCCTAATCCCCAAACCCCGCCCCCAATCCCCAAACACCGCCCCCAATCCCCAAACCCCGCCCCAATCCCCAAACCCCGCCCCCAATCCCCGCCCCCAATCCCCAAACCCCGCCCCCAATCCCCAAACCCCACCCCCAATACCCAAACCCCGCCCCCAATCCCCAAACCCCGCCCCCAATCCCCTGGTTCTGGACTCCCCCCACCATCGGGAACATCCTCCCTGCATCTACCCTGTCCAGTCCCGTTACCAAACCCCGCCCCCAATCCCCAAACCCCGCCCCCAATCCCCAAACCCCGCCCCCAATCCCCAAACCCCGCCCCCAATCCCCAAACCCCGCCCCCAATCCCCAAACCCCGCCCCCAATCCCCAAACCCCACCCCCAATCCCCAAACCCCACCCCCAATCCCCAAACCCCGCCCCCAATCCCCAAACCCCACCCCCAATCCCAAACCCCACCCCCAATCCCCAAACCCCACCCCCAATCCCCAAACCCCGCCCCCAATCCCCAACCCCCACCCCCAATCCCCAAACCCCGCCCCCAATCCCCAAACCCCGCCCCCAATCCCCTGGTTCTGGACTCCCCCCACCATCGGGAACATCCTCCCTGCGTCTACCCTGTCTCGTCCCGTTACCAAACCCCGCCCCCAATCCCCAAACCCCGCCCCCAATCCCCAAACCCCACCCCCAATCCCCAAACCCCGCCCCCAATCCCCAAATCCCGCCCCCAATCCCCAAACCCCACCCCCAATCCCCAAACCCCGCCCCCAATCCCCTGGTTCTGGACTCCCCCCACCATCGGGAACATCCTCCCTGCATCTACCCTGTCTCGTCCCGTTACCAAACCCCGCCCCCAATCCCCAAAACCCACCCCCAATCCCCAAACCCCGCCCCCAATCCCCAAACCCCGCCCCCAATCCCCAAACCCCGCCCCCAATCCCCTGGTTCTGGACTCCCCCCACCATCGGGAACATCCTCCCTGCATCTACCCTGTCTCGTCCCGTTACCAAACCCCGCCCCCAATCCCCAAACCCCACCCCCAATCCCCAAACCCCACCCCCAATCCCCAAACCCCGCCCCCAATCCCCAAACCCCACCCCCAATCCCCAAACCCCGCCCCCAATCCCCTGGTTCTGGACTCCCCCCACCATCGGGAACATCCTCCCTGCGTCTACCCTGTCCAGTCCTGTTTGAGTTGATGGGTTTCTCTGAGATTCTGTGATTGTTCTCAGCTGGTCTGTGGTTTCAGGGGTTCCCAGGATGACAACTGTGGAGACCCCCCAATTGATTCCCGACCCCCCCAGCTGACCCTTCTTATCCCCATCTGATCTGTGACCCCCCCCCCACTGGCCCCAAGACCCCCACTGACCCCTCCCACTGCCCAACTGATTCCTGACCCCTGCTGACCCCCTGCTAATCCCCACTGACCCCTCCCACCCCCCCCAACTGATCCCCGACCCCCCACTCACCCCCCCAACTGATCTCCAACCCCCGCTGACCTCCACTGACCCCCCCGCTTATCCCCACTGACCCCTCCCACCCCCCCAACTGATCCCCGACCCCCCACTCACCCCCCCCACTGACCCCTCCCACCCCCCCCAACTGATCCCCGACCCCCCACTCACCCCCCCAACTGATCTCCAACCCCCGCTGACCTCCACTGACCCCCCCGCTTATCCCCACTGACCCCTCCCACCCCCCCAACTGATCCCCGACCCCCCACTCACCCCCCCCACTGACCCCTCCACCCCCCCAACTGATTCCCGACCCCCCACTCACCCCCCCCACTGACCCCTCCACCCCCCCAACTGATTCCCGACCCCCCACTCACCCCCCCCACTGACCCCTCCACCCCCCCAACTGATCCCCGACCCCCCACTCACCCCCCCCCCCCCGCTGACCCCTCCACCCCCCCAACTTATTCCCGACCCTCCCACCGACCCCCATGACGCAGCCACTGACCCATATGACACCCGCTGACCGGCCCAGGCCTTTGACTGCTCCACTTGACTGCTATGACCCCCCCACTCACCTGTATGACCGCCACTGACCCCATGACCCTGCCACTGATCCATATGACCCCCAATGACCCCCAATCATTGCCCCAGCCCCTTGAACTCCCTGCTTGACCCCCGACCCCCCCCCCACTGACCCTTATGACCCCCCACTGACCACCCCCTAGACCATTCCAGCACCACCTCTCCACTGCCCTCCCCCCCCAGTCCTCCCAGTCAGTCCTCCCAACTGATGGAAGCCAGCCCACAATGCAGCAGGCTCCCCCTCCCCCAAAGCTTTCCAGGTCCTCCCAGTGAACCCTCCCAGTTCTCAGGGCCTGGCCCACAATGCAGTGGGGTTCCCTCTGGTCCTCCCAGTAACCTGGGCCCGGCCCACAAGGCAGTGCGGGGCGCTCCCCCTCCAGGTCCTCCCAGGGAGTCCTCCCAGTTCCCGCTGGCTGGCCCACAATGCATTGGGAGCGCTCCCTACAAGTCCGCCCAGGCAGTCCTCCCAGAGCGCGGCGCCCGGCCCACAATGCAGCGGGCTCCCTCCGGTCCTCCGGCGCGGTCCTCCCAGCAGCGCGGGCCTTCCCGGCGGGCGGCGCGGGGGGCTGATTGTCCCGCGATGGAGGAGGCGAGCGGAGGGGCGGGTAGGGAAACCCCGCGGGACTGAGGGGGGGGGCAGGGGCCGGGGAGGGAAACCCCGCGGGACTGAGGGGCGGGGCTGAGGGACCCAAACCCAGCCAGTGACCCCTGACCCCAGAGATCGCCCTCTGACCCCCGAGCCCGGCCATCGCCCTCTGACCCCCGAGCCCACCGATCGCCCTCTGACCCCCGAGCCCGGCGATCGCCCTCTGACCCCCGAGCCCCCCGATCGCCCTCTGACCCCCGAGCCCGGCCATCGCCCTCTGACCCCCGAGCCCACCGATCGCCCTCTGACCCCCGAGCCCGGCGATCGCCCTCTGACCCCCGAGCCCACCGATCGCCCTCTGACCCCCGGGCCCGGCGATCGCCCTCTGACCCCAGAGATCACCCTCTGACCCCCGAGCCCAGAGATCGCCCTCTGACCCCTGACCCCAGAGATCGCCCTCTGACCCCCGAGCCCAGAGATCGCCCTCTGACCCCTGACCCCAGAGATCACCCTCTGACCCCCGAGCCCAGAGATCGCCCTCTGACCCCTGAGCCCAGAGATCACCCTCTGACCCCCGAGCCCGGCGATCGCCCTCTGACCCCTGACCCCAGAGATCACCCTCTGACCCCCGAGCCCAGAGATCGCCCTCTGACCCCTGACCCCAGAGATCACCCTCTGACCCCCGAGCCCCCCGATCGCCCTCTGACCCCCGAGCCCAGAGATCGCCCTCTGACCCCCGAACCCAGAGATCGCCCTCTGACCCCCCGAGCCCGGACATCGCCCTCTGACCCCCGAGCCCGGAGATCGCCCTCTGACCCCCGAGCCTGGCCATCGCCATCTGACCCCTGAGCCCAGAGATCGCCCTCTGACCCCCGAGCCCAGAGATCGCCCTCTGACCTCGGAGCCCAGAGATCGCCCTCTGACCCCCGAGCCCAGAGATCGCCCTCTGACCCCGAGCGCGGCAATTGCGCTCTGACTGTCCTCCTGGTGCTAGTAACAGAATCTGAATTCTCTTTGCCTTTTGCCCCCCCACCCCCTGCAGTGAACCAGCTCCTTCCGGATATGAACCTGAGCCCCCGGGAGCTCTCGCAGAGCCCCAAGTTGGCCAAGTTACTGCTGCTGTTGACGGAGCGCATGGACCAGAGCGGCTTGAGTCTGACGGTCAAGAGGGACCTGGCCAAGGTAACGTCTCGCTTGTCCCTGGAATGCAGCGCCGAGCCCGCAGGCGGGGGTTTGGATCGGCCTGGACCCCACTGCAATCAGCTTTCTGTTCACCCTTTGCTTCCTACCTCTTCAATCGCCCGAGCGGCCCCCGGTGGCGGGGGTTGGTGGCGGGGCGGCGGGGGTTGGTGGCGGGGCGGCGGGGGTTGGTGGCGGGGCGGCGGGCACTGTCGCTCAGGTACAGGGTGTGGGTTCGAATCCCACAGTAAGAAGTCTCACAACACCAGGTTAAAGTCCAACAGGTTTATTTGGTAGCAAAATCCACGAGCTTTCGGAGCGCTGCTCCTTCGTCAGGTGAGCGGGAGTTCTGATCACAAACAGGGCACAAAGACACAAACTCAATTTACAAAATAATGGTTGGAATGCGAGTCTTTACAGGTAATCAAGTCTTAAAGGTACAGACAATGTGAGTGGAGAGAGGGTTAAGCACAGGTTAAAGAGATGTGTATTAGAGTCAGAGGTTTACAGCATGGAAACAGGCCCATCGGCCCAACTTGTCCATGCCGCCCTTTTTTTAAACCCTGAAGCTAGTCCCAATTGCCCACATTTGGCCCATATCCCCCTATATCCATCTTACCCATATAATTGTCTAAATGCTTTTTAAAAGACAAAATTGTACCTGCCTCTACTAGTACCTCTGGCAGCTTGTTCCAGACACTCACCACCCTCTGTGTGAAAAAATTGCCCCTCTGGACACTTTTGTATCTCTCCCCTCTCACCTTAAACCTATGCCCTCTAGTTTTAGACTCCCCTATCTTTGGGAAAAGATATTGACTATCTAGCTGATCTATGCCCCTCATTATTTTATAGACCTCTATAAGGTCACCCCTCAGCCTCCTACGCTTCAGAGGAAAAACGTCCCAGTCTATCCAGCCTCTCCTTATAACTCAATCCATCAAGTCCCGGTAGCATCCTAGTAAATCTTTTCTGCACTATTTCTCGTTTAATAATCATAGAAATCATAGAAACCCTACAGTGCAGGAAGAGGCCATTCGGCCCATCGAGTCTGCACCGACCACAATCCCACCCAGGCCCTACCCCCATATCCCTACATATTTTACCCGCTAATCCCTCTAACCTACACATCTCAGGACGCTAAGGGGCAATTTTAGCATGGCCAATCAACCTAACCCGCACATCTTTGGACTGTGGGAGGAACCGGAGCACCTGGAGGAAACCCACACAGACACGAGGAGAATGTGCAAACTCCACTCAGGCAGTGACCCAAGCCGGGAATCGAACCCAGGTCCCTGGAGCTGTGAAGCAGCAGTGCTAACCACTGTGCTACCGTGCCGCCCTTTCTATATCCTTTCTATAATAGGGTGACCAGAACTGTACACAGTATTCCAAGTGTGGCCTCACCAATGTCTTGTACAACTTCAACAAGACGTCCCAACTCCTGTATTCAATGTTCTGACCGATGAAACCAAGCATGCCGAATGCTTTCTTCACCACTCTGTCCACCTGTGACTCCGCTTTCAAGGAGCTATGAACCTGTACCCCTAGATCTCTTTGTTCTGTAACTCTCCCCAACGCCCTACCGTTAACTGAGTAATTTGCCCTGGTTCAATCTACCAAAATGCATCACCTCGCATTTATCTAAATTAAACTCCATCTGCCATTCATCAGCCCACTGGCCCAATTGATCAAGATCCCGTTGCAATCCAAGATAACCTTCTTCACTGTCCACTATGCCACCAATCTTGGCTTTCTGTAGAATTGAACAGCAACTGTCACAAAATACAAAATAAATCAATTTTATTCATCTATATAAATAACACAAGTTGGTGCCTTGCCAGTCTCATTATTGAAAAGGTCACCCCTCATCAACTGTAAATCAACCACTGCACCAAACTTATCATTGGGTCAATATTAGTAGCATCGTACAGTAAAGAGGCGGATCTTCGGCCCATCAAGTCAGCAATAACCATTGAATCTACACTAATCTGACTTTCCAGCACTTGGCCCACAGCCTTAAATGTCATGACATTTCAAGTGCTCATCCACATACTTTTTAAAGGTTGAGGTTTCTAGCCTCTACCACCCTCCCAGGCAATGTATTTCAGACTCCCACCACTCTCTGGGTGAAAATACTTTTCCTCAAATCCCCTCTAAACCTCTTCTCCTTCACCTTAAAATTATGCCCCTCATACCCCACCTCAATTATGTCAATCTTATCATTCCCCCCATATTCTTATCTATATTATTTACATACATCATGAACAATAAGGGACCTAACACATCGACAACTTTCTACCCTCTGTCTCCTACCGTTAAGCCAGTTTTGGATCCACCTTTGGATCCATCTTGTCAAGTTACCCTGGGTTCCGTGTGGTTTTGCCTTCTTTCAGTCTCCCATGTCAATGGCTTTGCTGAAATCCATATAAACTATGTCAACTGCACTTTGCTCATCTATACACCTGGTCACCTCCTCGAGAAAATTCAATCAAATTTGATAGGCATGTCCTCCCTCTGACAAAGCCACGCTGACTATTCCTGATTAAACCTTGCCTCTCCAAGTGGAGATTAATTCTCTCCTTCACTCTGGTAGTTTCCTTGCCACTGATGTGAGACTCACTGGTTTGTAATTCCCTGGTTTATGTCTACCACCCCTTTTGAACCATATTAGCTGTTCTCCAATCCTCTGGCCCCTCCCCTCTGGCCAGTGAAAAATTTAAAAATTGGGTCCATAGAACCAGAAAATCCTTAGTGCAGAAGGATCAGGTCTGCACCAACTCTCCAAAAAGCATCTTACCCTGGCCAAACCTCCGCCCAATTCCCACAACCCTGCGCATTTACTATGGCCAATCCACCTAACCTACACATCATTGGGCACTCGGGGAATTTAGCATGGCTAATCCTCCTAACCTACACATCTTTGGACTGTGGGAGGAACCGGTGGGACTTTGGACTGTGTGTGGGAGAGAGCCCCTGTAATTTCCTCCCTTGCCCCCCACAGCAGCCTGGGATACAACTCATCTGGACTTGGAGATTGGAACACTGTTAAGCCTACCAAAACCTTCAATACCTCCTCACTCCCTATGTCAAACTGTTCAAGAACCTAAGCCCCTCTTCCCGAATTCTGTACCGACATTCTTCTGCTTCCTCCAAGTGAAGACAGTTGTGAAATACTCGTTTAACAGCCTACCAATGTCTCCCGACTCCATGCACAGATTGCCCTTTGGTCCCTAACTGGTTACCTTCCTCTCCTTAATATACTTGTATCTTGTCTCCAGACAGGACAGTTAGTGAGATTTTGCAAGCCCAGGCAAGTCGTGGGGGTTACAGATAGTGTGACATGAACCCAAGATCCCGGTTTAGGCCGTCCCCATGTGTGCGGAACTTGGCTATCAGTCTCTGCTCAGCGACTCTGCGCTGTCGTGTGTCGTGAAGGCCGCCTTGGAGACCGCTTACCTGAAGATCAGAGGCCGAATGCCCGTGACCGGTGAAGTGTTCCCCCACAGGAAGAGAACAGTCTTGCCTGGTGATTGTCGAGCGGTGTTCATTCATCCGTTGTCGTAGCGTCTGCATGATGCTTGACAATCACCAGGCAAAAGTGTTCTCTTCCTGTTGGGGAGCATGCCCCTGTCTACATCAACGGGGACGAAGTAGAAAGGGTCGAGAGCTTCAAGTTTTTAGGTGTCCAGATCACCAACAACCTGTCCTGGTCCCCCCATGCCGACACTATAGTTAAGAAAGCCCCACCAACGCCTCTACTTTCTCAGAAGACTAAGGAAATTTGGGCATGTCAGCTACGACTCTCTCCAACTTTTAAAGATGCCCCATAGAAAGCATTCTTTCTGGTTGTATCACAGCTTGGTCTGGGGCTCCTGCTCTGCCCAAGACCGCAAGGAACTACAAAAGGGTCGTGAATGTAGCCCAATCCATCACGCAAACCAGCCTCCCATCCACTGACTCTGTCTACACTTCCCGCTGCCTCGGGGAAAAGCAGCCGGCATAATTAAGGACCCCACGCACCCCGGACATTCTCTCTTCCACCTTCTTCCGTCAGGGAAAAAGATACAAAAGTCTGAGGTCACGTACCGACCGACTCGAGAACAGCTTCTTCCCTGCTGCTGTCAGACTTTTGAATGGACCGACCTCGCATTAAGTTGATCTTTCTCTACACCCGAGCTATGACTGTGACACTACATTCTGCACCCTCTCCTTTCCTTCTCTATGAATGGTATACTTTGTCTGTATAGCGCGCAGGAAACAATCCCATTCACTATGATAATACGTGACAATAATAAATCAAAGCATACTGCTCATAGAGAAGGAAAGGCGAGAGTGCTGAATGTAGTGTGACAGTCACAGCTCGGGTGTAGAGAAAGATCAACTTAATGCGAGGGAGGTCCATTCAAAAGTCTGACAGCAGCAGGGAAGAAGCTGTTCTTGAGTCGGTCGGTACGTGACCTCAGACTTTTGTATCTTTTTCCCGATGAAAGAAGGTGGAAGAGAGAATGTCCGGGGTGTGTGGGGTACTTGATTATGCTGTGGCTGCTTTTCCCGAGGCAGCGGGAAGTGTAGACAGAGTCAATGGATGGGAGGCTGGTTTGCGTGATGGATTGGGCTACATTCACGACCCTTTTGTAGTTCCTTGCGGTCTTGGGCAGAGCAGGAGCCCCAGACCAAGCTGTGATACAACCAGAAAGAATGCTTTCTATGGGGCATCTGTAAAAGTTGGTGAGAGTCGTAGCTGACATGCCAAATTTCCTTAGTCTCCTGAGAAAGTAGAGGCGTTGGTGGGGCTTTCTTAACCATAGTGTCGGCATGGGGGGGACCAGGACAGGTTGTTGGTGATCTGGACACCTAAAAACTTGAGCATTGAACAGAGGGCCAGAATACAAGAGCAGGGATGGACTTCTGAGGCTGTATAAGGCTCTGGTCAGACCCCATTTGGAGAATTGTGAGCAGTTTTGAGCCCCGTATCTAAGGAAGGATGTGCCGGCCTTGGAAAGGGTCCAGAGGAGGTTCACAAGAATGATCCCTGGAATGAAGAGCTTGTCGTATGAGGAACGGTTGAGGACTCTGGGTCTGTACTCGATGGGAGTTTAGAAGGATGACGGGGGATCTTATTGAAACTTACAGGATACTGCGAGGCCTGGATAGAGTGGACGTGGAGAGGATGTTTCCACTAGTAGGAAAAACTAGAACCAGAGGGCACAGCCTCAGGCTAAAGGGACGATCCTTTAAAACAGAGATGAGGAGGAATTTCTTCAGCCGGAGAGTGGTGAATGTGTGGAACTCTTTGCCGCAGAAGGCTGTGGAGGCTGGGTCATTGAGTGTCTTTAAGACAGAGATAGATAGGTTCTTGATTAATAAGGGGATCAGGGGTTATGGGGAAAAGGCAGGAGAATGGGGATGGGAAAAATATCAGCCATGATTGAATGGCGGGGCAGACTCGATGGGCCGAGTGGCCTCATTCTTGCTCCTATGTCTTGTGGGATGTGACTGACTCTGGCCATTTCTCCCTCAAGACGCAGAGAGAATTACGAAAGCAACGACAGGAGTGGCTGCGCATTGAAGCTCTGCAGAGGATCCTGGACGAGATGTTGACAGAGTACCACGCAAAGCGATGGGGCGAAGGGGTCAGCTCCGAGGATCAACAGGTGAGGGACGGAGGGGTTGGGCACTCGAGGGAGGGAGAGGTTGAGATATTAGGAGGGGGGGGGAATGCGGAGAGTGTCGCGGACAGAGCGAGGGAGGTGGGTTTTAAGGTGTGGGTTATATTTATATACACCCACCCCCCCACAACGCTCCAAATACCCGACCCTGAACCACAGAAGGAGAGGTAGGGGATTACTGATCGGACAGAGGTCCGTTTTAAGGAGCGTCTTAAAGGAGGGGAGAGGGAGGGAGAGACGGAGAGGGGTGAGAGAGAGAGAGAGAGACGGAGAGGGGTGAGAGAGAGAGAGAGCGACGGAGAGGGGTGAGAGAGAGAGCGACGGAGAGGGGTGAGAGAGAGAGAGACGGAGAGGGGTGAGAGAGAGAGAGACGGAGAGGGGTGAGAGAGAGACGGAGAGGGATGAGAAAGAGAGAGACGGAGAGGGGTGAGAGAGAGAGATGGAGAGGGGTGAGAGAGAGAGAGAGACGGAGAGGGGTGAGAGAGAGAGAGAGACGGAGAGGGGTGAGAGAGAGAGAGAGAGACGGAGAGGGGTGAGAGAGAGAGAGAGAGACGGAGAGGGGTGAGAGAGAGAGAGAGACGGAGAGGGGTGAGAGAGAGAGAGAGACGGAGAGGGGTGAGAGGGAGAGAGACGGAGAGGGGTGAGAGGAGAGAGACGGAGAGGGGTGAGAGAGAGAGAGAGACGGAGAGGGGTGAGAGAGAGAGAGAGAGACGGAGAGGGGTGAGAGAGAGAGACGGAGAGGGGTGAGAGAGAGAGACGGAGAGGGGTGAGAGAGAGACGGAGAGGGGTGAGAGAGAGACGGAGAGGGGTGAGAGAGAGACGGAGAGGGGTGAGAGAGAGACGGAGAGGGGTGAGAGAGAGACGGAGAGGGGTGAGAGAGAGACGGAGAGGGGTGAGAGAGAGACGGAGAGGGGTGAGAGAGAGACGGAGAGGGGTGAGAGAGAGACGGAGAGGGGTGAGAGAGAGACGGAGAGGGGTGAGAGAGACGGAGAGAGACGGAGAGGGGTGAGAGGGAGAGAGACGGAGAGGGGTGAGAGGGAGAGAGACGGAGAGGGGTGAGAGGGAGAGAGACGGAGAGGGGTGCGAGGGAGAGAGACGGAGAGGGGTGAGAGAGAGAGAGAGAGACGGAGAGGGGTGAGAGAGAGAGAGAGACGGAGAGGGGTGAGAGAGAGAGAGACGGAGAGGGGTGAGAGAGAGAGAGAGACGGAGAGGGGTGAGAGAGAGAGAGAGAGACGGAGAGGGGTGAGAGAGAGAGAGAGACGGAGAGGGGCGAGAGAGAGAGAGAGAAGGAGAGGGGTGAGAGAGAGACGGAGAGGGGTGAGAGAGAGAGAGAGACGGAGAGGGGTGAGAGAGGGAGAGAGACGGAGAGGGGTGAGAGACGGAGAGGGGTGAGAGAGAGAGAGAGAGAGACGGAGAGGGGTGAGAGAGAGAGACGGAGAGGGGTGAGAGAGAGAGAGAGAGACGGAGAGGGGTGAGAGAGAGAGAGAGAGAGACGGAGAGGGGTGAGAGAGAGAGAGAGAGACGGAGAGGGGTGAGAGAGAGAGAGAGAGACGGAGAGGGGTGAGAGAGAGAGAGAGAGACGGAGAGGGGTGAGAGAGAGAGAGAGAGACGGAGAGGGGTGAGAGAGAGAGAGAGAGAGAGACGGAGAGGGGTGAGAGAGAGAGAGAGAGAGACGGAGAGGGGTGAGAGAGAGAGAGAGAGAGAGACGGAGAGGGGTGAGAGAGAGAGAGAGAGACGGAGAGGGGTGAGAGAGAGAGAGAGACGAGGAGGGGTGAGACGGAGAGGGATGAGAGACAGAGAGAGACGGAGAGGGATGAGAAAGAGAGAGACGGAGAGGGTGAGAGAGAGAGAGAGAGAGACGGAGAGGGGTGAGAGAGGGAGAGAGACGGAGAGGGGTGAGAGGGAGAGAGACGGAGAGGGGTGAGAGGGAGAGAGACGGAGAGGGGTGAGAGGGAGAGAGACGGAGAGGGGTGAGAGGGAGAGAGACGGAGAGGGGTGAGAGGGAGAGAGACGGAGAGGGGTGTGAGAGAGAGAGAGACGGAGAGGGGTGAGAGAGAGAGAGAGACGGAGAAGGGTGAGAGAGGGAGAGAGACGGAGAGGGGTGAGAGAGAGAGAGACGGAGAGGGGTGAGAGGGAGAGAGACGGAGAGGGGTGAGAGACGGAGAGGGGTGAGAGAGAGAGAGAGAGAGACGGAGAGGGGTGAGAGAGAGAGAGAGACGGAGAGGGGTGAGAGAGAGAGAGAGAGACGGAGAGGGGTGAGAGAGAGAGAGAGAGACGGAGAGGGTGAGAGAGAGAGAGAGAGACGGAGAGGGGTGAGAGAGAGAGAGAGAGACGGAGAGGGGTGGAGAGAGAGAGAGAGAGAGAGACGAGGGAGGGGTGAGACGGGAGAGGGATGAGAGACAGAGAGAGACGGAGAGGGATGAGAAAGAGAGAGACGGAGAGGGGTGAGAGAGAGAGAGAGAGACGGAGAGGGGTGAGAGAGAGAGAGAGAGACGGAGAGGGGTGAGAGAGAGAGAGACGAGGAGGGGTGAGACGGAGAGGGATGAGAGACAGAGAGAGATGGAGAGGGATGAGAAAGAGAGAGACGGAGAGGGGTGAGAGAGAGAGAGAGACGGAGAGGGTGAGAGAGACGGGGAGGGGTGAGAGAGAGAGAGAGAGACGGAGAGGGGTGAGAGAGAGAGAGAGAGACGGAGAGGGGTGAGAGAGAGAGAGACGGAGAGGGGTGAGAGAGAGAGAGAGAGACGGAGAGGGGTGAGAGAGAGAGAGAGAGAGACGGGAGAGGGGTGAGAGAGAGAGAGAGAGAGAGACGAGGAGGGGTGAGACGGAGAGGGATGAGAGACAGAGAGAGACGGAGAGGGATGAGAAAGAGAGAGACGGAGAGGGGTGAGAGAGAGAGAGAGAGAGACGGAGGAGGGGTGAGAGAGAGAGAGAGAGACGGAGAGGGGTGAGAGAGAGAGAGACGAGGAGGGGTGAGACGGAGAGGGATGAGAGACAGAGAGAGATGGAGAGGGATGAGAAAGAGAGAGACGGAGAGGGGTGAGAGAGAGAGAGAGAGACGGAGAGGGGTGAGAGAGACGGGGAGGGGTGAGAGAGAGAGAGAGAGACGGAGAGGGGTGAGAGAGAGAGAGAGAGACGGAGAGGGGTGAGAGAGAGAGAGACGGAGAGGGGTGAGAGAGAGAGAGAGAGACGGAGAGGGGTGAGAGAGAGAGAGAGAGAGACGGAGAGGGGTGAGAGAGAGAGAGAGAGAGACGGAGAGGGTGAGAGAGACGGAGAGGGGTGAGAGAGAGAGAGAGAGAGACGGAGAGGGGTGAGAGAGAGAGAGAGAGACGGAGAGGGGTGAGAGAGAGAGAGACGGAGAGGGGTGAGAGAGAGAGAGAGAGACGGAGAGGGGTGAGAGAGAGAGAGAGAGACGGAGAGGGGTGAGAGAGAGAGAGAGAGACGGAGAGGGGTGAGAGAGAGAGAGAGACGGAGAGGGGGTGAGAGAGAGACGGGAGAGGGGTGAGAGAGAGACGGAGAGGGGTGAGGAGAGAGAGAGGAGAGAGACGGAGAGGGTGAGAGAGAGAGAGAGACGGAGAGGGGTGAGAGAGAGAGAGAGAGACGGAGAGGGGTGAGAGAGAGAGAGACGGAGAGGGGTGAGAGAGAGAGAGACGGAGAGGGGTGAGAGAGAGAGAGACGGAGAGGGGTGAGAGAGAGAGAGACGGAGAGGGGTGAGAGAGAGAGACGGAGAGGGGTGAGAGAGAGAGAGAGAGACGGAGAGGGGTGAGAGAGAGAGAGAGACGGAGAGGGGTGAGAGAGAGAGAGACGGAGAGGGGTGAGAGAGAGAGAGAGACGGAGAGGGGGTGAGAGAGAGAGAGACGGAGAGGGGTGAGAGAGAGAGACGGAGAGGGGTGAGAGAGAGAGAGAGACGGAGAGGGGTGAGAGAGAGAGAGAGACGGAGAGGGGTGAGAGAGAGAGAGACGGAGAGGGGTGAGAGAGAGAGAGAGACGGAGAGGGGTGAGAGAGAGAGAGACGGAGAGGGGTGAGAGAGAGAGAGACGGAGAGGGGGTGAGAGAGAGAGAGACGGAAAGGGGTGGAGAGAGAGACGGAGAGGGGTGAGAGAGAGACGGAGAAGGGGTGAGAGAGAGAGAGAGAGACGGAGAGGGAGTGAGAGAGAGAGAGGGAGAAGGAGGGAGGGGGGAGAGAGAGAGACGGAGAGGGGTGAGAGAGAGAGAGACGGAGAGGGGTAGAGAGAGAGAGACGGAGAGGGGTGAGAGAGAGAGAGACGGAGGGGTGTAGGGGGCTGGAGGAGGTTACAGAGATAGGGAGGGGTGTAGGGGGCTGGAGGAGGTTTACAGAGATAGGAGGGGGTGGAGGGGGCTGGAGGAGGTTACAGAGATAGGGAGGGGGTGTAGGGGGGCTGGAGGAGGTTACAGAGATAGGGAGGGGGTGTAGGGGCTGGAGGAGGTGACAGAGATAGGGAGGGGGTGTAGGGGCTGGAGGAGGTTACAGAGATAGGGAGGGGGGTGTAGGGAGCTGGAGGAGGTTACAGAGATAGGGAGGGGGTGTAGGGGGCTGGAGGAGGTTACAGAGATAGGGAGGAGGGTAGGGGTTGGAGGAGGTTACAGAGATAGGGAGGGGTGTAGGGGGCTGGAGGAGGTTACAGAGATAGGGAGGCGTGTAGGGGGCTGGAGGAGGTTACAGAGATAGGGAGGGGTGTAGGGGGCTGGAGGAGGTTACAGAGATAGGGAGGGGTGGAGCGGGCTGGAGGAGGTTACAGAGATAGGGAGGGGTGTAGGGGCTGGAAGAGGTTACAGAGATAGGGAGGGGTGTAGGGGCTGGAGGAGGTTACAGAGATAGGGAGGGGGTGTCGGGGGCTGGAGGAGGTGACAGAGATAGGGAGGGGGTGGAGGGGGACTGGAGGAGGGTACAGAGATAGGGAGGGGTGTAGGGGGCTGGAGGAGGTTACAGAGATAGGGAGGGGGTGTAGGGCTGGAGGAGGGTACAGAGATAGGGAGGGGGTGTAGGGGGTTGGAGGAGGTTACAGAGATAGGGGAGGGGTGTAGGGGGCTGGAGGAGGTTACAGAGATAGGGAGGGGTGTAGGGAGCTGGAGGAGGTTACAGAGATAGGGAGGGGTGTAGGGGCTGGAGGAGGTTACAGAGATAGGGAGGGGGTGTAGGGGGCTGGAGGGAGTTACAGAGATAGGGAGGGGGTGTAGGGGGCTGGAGGAGGTTACAGAGATAGGGAGGGGTGTAGGGGGCTGGAGGAGGTTACAGAGATAGGGAGGGGGTGTAGGGGCTGGAGGAGGTGACAGAGATAGGGAGGGGGTGTAGGGAGCTGGAGGAGGTTACAGAGATAGGGAGGGGTGTAGGGGCTGGAGGAGGTTACAGAGATAGGGAGGGGGTGTAGGGAGCTGGAGGAGGTTACAGAGATAGGGAGGGGTGTAGGGGGCTGGAGGAGGTTACAGAGATAGGGAGGGCTGTAGGGGGCTGGAGGAGGTTACAGAGATAGGGAGGGGTGTAGGGGACTGGAGGAGGGTACAGAGATAGGGAGGGGTGTAGGGAGCTGGAGGAGGTTACTGAGATAGGGAGGGGGTGTAGGGGGTTGGAGGAGGGGTGTAGGGGGCTGGAGGAGGTTACAGAGATAGGGAGGGGGTGTAGGAGGCTGGAGAGGGTTACAGAGATAGGGAGGGGTGTAGGGAGCTGGAGGAGGTTACAGAGATAGGGAGGGGTGTAGGGGGCTGGAGGAGGTTACAGAGATAGGGAGGGGGTGTAGGGGCTGGAGGAGGTGACAGAGATAGGGAGGGGGTGTAGGGAGCTGGAGGAGGTTACAGAGATAGGGAGGGGTGTAGGGGCTGGAGGAGGTTACAGAGATAGGGAGGGGGTGTAGGGAGCTGGAGGAGGTTACAGAGATAGGGAGGGGTGTAGGGGGCTGGAGGAGGTTACAGAGATAGGGAGGGCTGTAGGGGGCTGGAGGAGGTTACAGAGATAGGGAGGGGTGTAGGGGACTGGAGGAGGGTACAGAGATAGGGAGGGGTGTAGGGAGCTGGAGGAGGTTACTGAGATAGGGAGGGGGTGTAGGGGGTTGGAGGAGGGTACAGAGATAGGGAGGGGTGTAGGGAGCTGGAGGAGGTTACAGAGATAGGGAGGGGTGTAGGGGGCTGGAGGAGGTTACAGAGATAGGGAGGGGGTGTCGGGGGCTGGAGGAGGTTACAGAGATAGGGAGGGGTGTAGGGGGCTGGAGGAGGTTACAGAGATAGGGAGGGGGTGTAGGAGGCTGGAGAGGGTTACAGAGATAGGGAGGGGTGTAGGGAGCTGGAGGAGGTTACAGAGATAGGGAGGGGGTGTAGGGGGCTGGAGGAGGTTACAGAGATAGGGAGGGGGTGCAGGGAGCTGGAGGAGGTTACAGAGATAGGGAGGGGGTGTAGGGAGCTGGAGGAGGTTACAGAGATAGGGAGGGGGTGTAGGGGCTGGAGGAGGTTACAGAGATAGGGAGGGGTGTAGGGGGCTGGATGAGGTTACAGAGATAGGGAGGGGGTGTCGGGGCTGGAGGAGGTTACAGAGATAGGGAGGGGGTGTAGGGGTCTGGAGGAGATTTCAGAGATAGGGAGGGGTGTAGGGGGCTGGAGGAGGTTACAGAGATAGGGAGGAGGTGTAGGGGCTGGAGGAGGTTACAGAGATAGGGAGGGGTGTAGGGGGCTGGAGGAGGTTACAGAGATAGGGAGGGGGTGTAGGGGGCTGGAGGAGGTTACAGAGATAGGGAGGGGGGTAGGGGTTGGAGGAGATTACAGAGATAGGGAGGGGGTGTCGGGGACTGGAGGGGGTGTAGGGAGCTGGAGGAGGTTACAGAGATAGGGAGGGGTGTAGGGAGCTGGAGGAGGTTACAGAGATAGGGAGGGGGTGTAGGGGGTTGGAGGAGGTTACAGAGATAGGGAGGGGTGTAGGGAGCTGGAGGAGGTTACAGAGATAGGGAGGGGGTGTAGGGAGCTGGAGGAGGTTACAGAGATAGGGAGGGGTGTAGGGGGCTGGAGGAGGTTACAGAGAGAGGGAGGGGGTGTAGGGGGTTGGAGGAGGGTACAGAGATAGGGAGGGGGTGTAGGGGGCTGGAGGAGGTTACAGAGATAGGGAGGGGTGTAGGGGGTTGGAGGAGGTTACAGAGATAGGGAGGGGGTGTAGGGGCTGGAGGAGGTTACAGAGATAGGGAGGGGGTGTAGGGGCTGGAGGAGGTTACAGAGATAGGGAGGGGTGTAGGGGGCTGGAGGAGGTTACAGAGATAGGGAGGGGTGTAGGGAGCTGGAGGAGGTTACAGAGATAGGGAGGGGTGTAGGGAGCTGGAGGAGGTTACAGAGATAGCGAGGGGTGTAGGGAGCTGGAGGAGGTTACAGAGATAGGGAGGGGGTGTAGGGGGCTGGAGGGGGTTACAGAGACAGGGAGGGGGTGTAGGGGCTGGAGGAGGTTACAGAGATAGGGAGGGGGTGTAGGGGGCTGGAGGGGGTTACAGAGACAGGGAGGGGGTGTAGGGGCAGGAGGAGGTTACAGGGATAGGGAGGGGGTGTAGGGGCTGGAGGAGGTTACAGAGATAGGGAGGGGGTGTAGGGGGCTGGAGGAGGTTACAGAGATAGGGAGGGGTGTAGGGGCTGGAGGGGGTTACAGAGATAGGGAGGGGGTGTAGGGGCTGGAGGAGGTTACAGAGATAGGGAGGGGTGTAGGGAGCTGGAGGAGGTTACAGAGATAGCGAGGGGTGTAGGGAGCTGGAGGAGGTTACAGAGATAGGGAGGGGGTGTAGGGGGCTGGAGGAGGTTACAGAGATAGGGAGGGGTGTAGGGGGCTGGAGGAGGTTACAGAGATAGGGAGGGGTGTAGGGGGCTGGAGGAGGTTACAGAGATAGGGAGGGGTGTAGGGGGCTGGAGGAGGTTACAGAGATAGGGAAGGGTGTAGGGGGCTGGAGGAGGTTACAGAGATAGGGAAGGGGTGTAGGGGGCTGGAGGAGGTTACAGAGATAGGGAGGGGTGTAGGGGGCTGGAGGAGGTTACAGAGATAGGGAGGGGGTGTAGGAGGCTGGAGAGGGTTACAGAGATAGGGAGGGGTGTAGGGAGCTGGAGGAGGTTACAGAGATAGGGAGGGGGTGTAGGGGGCTGGAGGAGGTTACGGAGATAGGGAGGGGTGTAGGGGGCTGGAGGAGGTTACAGAGATAGGGAGGGGTGTAGGGGGCTGGAGGAGGTTACGGAGATAGGGAGGGGTGTAGGGGGCTGGAGGAGGTTACAGAGATAGGGAGGGGTGTAGGGGGCTGGAGGAGGTTACAGAGATAGGGAGGGGTGTAGGGGGCTGGAGGAGGTTACAGAGATAGGGAAGGGTGTAGGGGGCTGGAGGAGGTTACAGAGATAGGGAAGGGGTGTAGGGGGCTGGAGGAGGTTACAGAGATAGGGAGGGGTGTAGGGGGCTGGAGGAGGTTACAGAGATAGGGAGGGGGTGTAGGAGGCTGGAGAGGGTTACAGAGATAGGGAGGGGTGTAGGGAGCTGGAGGAGGTTACAGAGATAGGGAGGGGGTGTAGGGGGCTGGAGGAGGTTACAGAGATAGGGAGGGGGTGTAGGGAGCTGGAGGAGGTTACAGAGATCGGGAGGGGGTGTAGGGAGCTGGAGGAGGTTACAGAGATAGGGAGGGGTGTAGGAAGCTGGAGGAGGTTACAGAGATAGGGAGGGGGTGTAGGGGGCTGGAGGAGGGTACAGAGATAAGGAGGGGTGTAGGGAGCTGGAGGAGGTTACAGAGATAGGGAGGGGTGTAGGGAGCTGGAGGAGGTTACAGAGATAGGGGTGTAGGGGGCTGGAGGAGGTTACAGAGATAGGGAGAGGGTGTAGGGGGCTGGAGGAGGTTACAGAGATAGGGAGGGGTGTAGGGGGCTGGAGGAGGTTACAGAGATAGGGAGGGGGTGTAGGGGGCTGGAGGAGGTTACAGAGATAGGGAGGGGTGTAGGGGGCTGGAGGAGGTTACAGAGATAGGGAGGGGGTGTAGGAGGCTGGAGAGGGTTACAGAGATAGGGAGGGGTGTAGGGAGCTGGAGGAGGTTACAGAGATAGGGGTGTAGGGGGCTGGAGGAGGTTACAGAGATAGGGAGGGGGTGTAGGGGGCTGGAGGAGGTTACAGAGATAGGGAGGGGTGTAGGGGGCTAGAGGAGGTTACAGAGATAGGGAGGGGGTGTAGGAGGCTGGAGAGGGTTACAGAGATAGGGAGGGGTGTAGGGAGCTGGAGGAGGTTACAGAGATAGGGAGGGGGTGTAGGGGGCTGGAGGAGGTTACAGAGAGAGGGAGGGGGTGTAGGGGGTTGGAGGAGGTTACAGAGATAGGGAGGGGGTGTACGGAGCTGGAGGAGGTTACAGAGATAGGGAGGGGGTGTAGGGGGCTGGAGGAGATTACAGAGATAGGGAGGGGTGTAGGGGGCTGAGGGAGGTTACAGAGATAGGGAGGGGTGTCGGGGGCTGGAGGAGGTTACAGAGATAGGGAGGAGGTGTAGGGGCTGGAGGAGGTTACAGAGATAGGGAGGGGTGTAGGGGGCTGGAGGAGGTTACAGAGATAGGGAGGGGGTGTAGGGGGCTGGAGGAGGTTACAGAGATAGGGAGGGGGTGTAGGGGACTGGAGGAGGTTACAGAGATAGGGAGGGGGTGTAGGGGGCTGGAGGAGGTTACAGAGATAGGGAGGGGGGTAGGGGTTGGAGGAGATTACAGAGATAGGGAGGGGGTGTCGGGGACTGGAGGGGGTGTAGGGTGCTGGAGGAGGTTACAGAGATAGGGAGGGGTGTAGGGAGCTGGAGGAGGTTACAGAGATAGGGAGGGGGTGTAGGGGGCTGTAGGAGGTTACAGAGATAGGGAGGGGGTGTAGGGGGTTGGAGGAGGGTACAGAGATAGGGAGGGGTGTAGGGGGCTGGAGGAGGTTACAGAGATAGGGAGGGGGTGTCGGGGGCTGGAGGAGGGTACAGAGATAGGGAGGGGTGTAGGGAGCTGGAGGAGGTTACAGAGATAGGGAGGGGTGTAGGGGGCTGGAAGAGGTTACAGAGATTGGGAAGCGGTGTGGGGGGTTGGAGGAGGGTACAGAGATAGGGAGGGGGTGTAGGGGCTGGAGGAGGTTACAGAGATAGGGAGGGGGTGTAGGGGGCTGGAGGAGGTTACGGAGATAGGGAGGGGTGTAGGGGGCTGGAGGAGGTTACAGAGATAGGGAGGGGTGTAGGGGGCTGGAGGAGGTTACAGAGATAGGGAGGGGTGTAGGGGGCTGGAGGAGGTTACAGAGATAGGGGGGGGTGTAGGGGGCTGGAGGAGGTTACAGAGATAGGGAAGGGTGTAGGGGGCTGGAGGAGGTTACAGAGATAGGGAGGGGTGTAGGGGGCTGGAGGAGGTTACAGAGATAGGGAGTGGGTGTAGGAGGCTGGAGAGGGTTACAGAGATAGGGAGGGGTGTAGGGAGCTGGAGGAGGTTACAGAGATAGGGAGGGGGTGTAGGGGGCTGGAGGAGGTTACAGAGATAGGGAGGGGGTGCAGGGAGCTGGAGGAGGTTACAGAGATAGGGAGGGGGTGTAGGGAGCTGGAGGAGGTTACAGAGATAGGGAGGGGTGTAGGGGCTGGAGGAGGTTACAGAGATAGGGAGGGGTGTAGGGAGCTGGAGGAGGTTACAGAGATAGGGAGGGGGTGTAGGGGGTTGGAGGAGGGTACAGAGATAGGGAGGGGTGTAGGGGGCTGGAGGAGGTTACAGAGATAGGGAGGGGGTGTAGGGGGCTGGAGGAGGTTACAGAGATAGGGAGGGGTGTAGGGGGCTGGAGGAGGTTACAGAGATAGGGAGGGGGTGTAGGAGGCTGGAGAGGGTTACAGAGATATGGAGGGGTGTAGGGAGCTGGAGGAGGTTACAGAGATAGGGAGGGGGTGTAGGGGGCTGGAGGAGGTTACAGAGAGAGGGAGGGGGTGTAGGGGGTTGGAGGAGGTTACAGAGATAGGGAGGGGGTGTAGGGAGCTGGAGGAGGTTACAGAGATAGGGAGGGGGTGTAGGGGGCTGGAGGAGATTACAGAGATAGGGAGGGGTGTAGGGGGCTGAAGGAGGTTACAGAGATAGGGAGGGGTGTCGGGGGCTGGAGGAGGTTACAGAGATAGGGAGGAGGTGTAGGGGCTGGAGGAGGTTACAGAGATAGGGAGGGGTGTAGGGGGCTGGAGGAGGTTACAGAGATAGGGAGGGGGTGTTGGGGGCTGGAGGAGGTTACAGAGATAGGGAGGGGGTGTAGGGGACTGGAGGAGGTTACAGAGATAGGGAGGGGGTGTAGGGGGCTGGAGGAGGTTACAGAGATAGGGAGGGGGTGTAGGGAGCTGGAGGAGGTTACAGAGATAGGGAGGGGTGTAGGGGGCTGGAGGAGGTTACAGAGATAGGGAGGGGGTGTCGGGGGCTGGAGGAGGTTACAGAGATAGGGAGGGGTGTAGGGGGCTGGAGGAGGTTACAGAGATAGGGAGGGGGTGTAGGAGGCTGGAGAGGGTTACAGAGATAGGGAGGGGTGTAGGGAGCTGGAGGAGGTTACAGAGATAGGGAGGGGGTGTAGGGGGCTGGAGGAGGTTACAGAGATAGGGAGGGGGTGCAGGGAGCTGGAGGAGGTTACAGAGATAGGGAGGGGGTGTAGGGAGCTGGAGGAGGTTACAGAGATAGGGAGGGGGTGTAGGGGCTGGAGGAGGTTACAGAGATAGGGAGGGGTGTAGGGGGCTGGATGAGGTTACAGAGATAGGGAGGGGGTGTCGGGGCTGGAGGAGGTTACAGAGATAGGGAGGGGGTGTAGGGGTCTGGAGGAGATTTCAGAGATAGGGAGGGGTGTAGGGGGCTGGAGGAGGTTACAGAGATAGGGAGGAGGTGTAGGGGCTGGAGGAGGTTACAGAGATAGGGAGGGGTGTAGGGGGCTGGAGGAGGTTACAGAGATAGGGAGGGGGTGTAGGGGGCTGGAGGAGGTTACAGAGATAGGGAGGGGGTGTAGGGGGCTGGAGGAGGTTACAGAGATAGGGAGGGGGGTAGGGGTTGGAGGAGATTACAGAGATAGGGAGGGGGTGTCGGGGACTGGAGGGGGTGTAGGGAGCTGGAGGAGGTTACAGAGATAGGGAGGGGTGTAGGGAGCTGGAGGAGGTTACAGAGATAGGGAGGGGGTGTAGGGGGTTGGAGGAGGTTACAGAGATAGGGAGGGGTGTAGGGAGCTGGAGGAGGTTACAGAGATAGGGAGGGGGTGTAGGGAGCTGGAGGAGGTTACAGAGATAGGGAGGGGTGTAGGGGGCTGGAGGAGGTTACAGAGAGAGGGAGGGGGTGTAGGGGGTTGGAGGAGGGTACAGAGATAGGGAGGGGGTGTAGGGGGCTGGAGGAGGTTACAGAGATAGGGAGGGGTGTAGGGGGTTGGAGGAGGTTACAGAGATAGGGAGGGGGTGTAGGGGCTGGAGGAGGTTACAGAGATAGGGAGGGGGTGTAGGGGCTGGAGGAGGTTACAGAGATAGGGAGGGGTGTAGGGGGCTGGAGGAGGTTACAGAGATAGGGAGGGGTGTAGGGAGCTGGAGGAGGTTACAGAGATAGGGAGGGGTGTAGGGAGCTGGAGGAGGTTACAGAGATAGCGAGGGGTGTAGGGAGCTGGAGGAGGTTACAGAGATAGGGAGGGGGTGTAGGGGGCTGGAGGGGGTTACAGAGACAGGGAGGGGGTGTAGGGGCTGGAGGAGGTTACAGAGATAGGGAGGGGGTGTAGGGGGCTGGAGGGGGTTACAGAGACAGGGAGGGGGTGTAGGGGCAGGAGGAGGTTACAGGGATAGGGAGGGGGTGTAGGGGCTGGAGGAGGTTACAGAGATAGGGAGGGGGTGTAGGGGGCTGGAGGAGGTTACAGAGATAGGGAGGGGTGTAGGGGCTGGAGGGGGTTACAGAGATAGGGAGGGGGTGTAGGGGCTGGAGGAGGTTACAGAGATAGCGAGGGGTGTAGGGAGCTGGAGGAGGTTACAGAGATAGGGAGGGGGTGTAGGGGGCTGGAGGAGGTTA
>NW_027593599.1:0-29539 GCF_964213995.1 Mustelus asterias
CTCTCTCTCGCGCCCCCTCTCTCTCTCGCGCCCCCTCTCTCTCTCGCGCCCCCTCTCTCTCTCGCGCCCCCTCTCTCTCTCGCGCCCCCTCTCTCTCTCGCGCCCCCTCTCTCTCTCGCGCCCCCTCTCTCTCTCGCGCCCCCTCTCTCTCTCGCGCCCCCTCTCTCTCTCGCGCCCCCTCTCTCTCTCGCGCCCCCTCTCTCTCTCGCGCCCCCTCTCTCTCTCGCGCCCCCTCTCTCTCTCGCGCCCCCTCTCTCTCTCGCGCCCCCTCTCTCTCTCGCGCCCCCTCTCTCTCTCGCCCGCCTGTGTCCTCTCTCTCTCGCGCCCCCTCTCTCTCTCGCGCCCCCTCTCTCTCTCGCGCCCCCTCTCTCTCTCGCGCCCCCTCTCTCTCTCGCGCCCCCTCTCTCTCTCGCGCCCCTCTCTCTCTCGCGCCCCCTCTCTCTCTCGCGCCCCCTCTCTCTCTCGCGCCCCCTCTCTCTCTCGCGCCCCCTCTCTCTCTCGCGCCCCCTCTCTCTCTCGCGCCCCTCTCTCTCTCGCGCCCCCTCTCTCTCTCGCGCCCCCTCTCTCTCTCGCGCCCCCTCTCTCTCTCGCGCCCCCTCTCTCTCTCGCGCCCCTCTCTCTCTCGCGCCCCTCTCTCTCTCGCGCCCCCTCTCTCTCTCGCGCCCCTCTCTCTCTCGCGCCCCCTCTCTCTCTCGCGCCCCCTCTCTCTCTCGCGCCCTCTCTCTCTCGCGCCCCTCTCTCTCTCGCGCCCCCTCTCTCTCTCGCGCCCCCTCTCTCTCTCGCGCCCCCTCTCTCTCTCGCGCCCCCTCTCTCTCTCGCGCCCCTCTCTCTCTCGCGCCCTCTCTCTCTCGCGCCCTCTCTCTCTCGCGCCCTCTCTCTCTCGCGCCCTCTCTCTCTCGCCGCCCCTCTCTCTCTCGCGCCCTCTCTCTCTCGCGCGCCCTCTCTCTCTCGCGCGCCCTCTCTCTCGCGCGCCCTCTCTCTCGCGCGCCCTCTCTCTCGCGCGCCCTCTCTCTCGCGCGCCCTCTCTCTCGCGCGCCCTCTCTGCCTCGCGCGCCCTCTCTCTCGCGCGCCCTCTCTCTCGCGCGCCCTCTCTCTCGCGCGCCCTCTCTCTCGCGCGCCCTCTCTCTCTCGCGCCCTCTCTCTCTCGCGCCCTCTCTCTCTCGCGCCCTCTCTCTCTCGCGCCCTCTCTCTCTCGCGCCCTCTCTCTCGCGCGCCCTCTCTCTCGCGCGCCCCTCTCTCTCGCGCGCCCTCTCTCTCGCGCGCCCTCTCTCTCGCGCGCCCTCTCTCTCGCGCGCCCTCTCTCTCTCGCGCGCCCTCTCTCTCGCGCGCCCTCTCTCTCGCGCGCCCTCTCTCTCGCGCGCCCTCTCTCTCGCGCGCCCTCTCTCTCGCGCGCCCTCTCTCTCGCGCGCCCTCTCTCTCGCGCCCTCTCTCTCGCGCGCCCTCTCTCTCGCGCGCCCTCTCTCTCGCGCGCCCTCTCTCGCGCGCCCTCTCTCTCTCGCGCCCTCTCTCTCTCTCGCGCCCTCTCTCTCGCGCCCTCTCTCGCGCCCTCTCTGTCGCGCCCTCTCTGTCGCGCGCCCTCTCTGTCGCGCGCCCTCTCTGTCGCGCGCCCTCTCTGTCGCGCGCCCTCTCTGTCGCGCGCCCTCTCTGTCGCGCGCCCTCTCTGTCGCGCGCCCTCTCTGTCGCGCGCCCTCTCTGTCGCGCGCCCTCTCTGTCGCGCGCCCTCTCTGTCGCGCGCCCTCTCTGTCGCGCGCCCTCTCTGTCGCGCGCCCTCTCTGTCGCGCGCCCTCTCTGTCCCTCTCTCTCTCGCGCCCTCTCTCTCTCTCGCGCCCTCTCTCTCTCTCGCGCCCTCTCTCTCGCGCCCTCTCTCTCGCGCCCTCTCTCTCGCGCCCTCTCTCTCGCGCCTTCTCTCTCGCGCCCTCTCTCTCGCGCCCTCTCTCTCGCGCCCTCTCTCTCGCGCCCTCTCTCTCGCGCCCTCTCTCTCGCGCCCTCTCTCTCGCGCCCTCTCTCTCGCGCCCTCTCTCTCGCGCCCTCTCTCTCGCGCCCTCTCTCTCGCGCCCTCTCTCTCGCGCCCTCTCTCGCGCGCCCTCTCTCTCGCGCCCTCTCTCTCGCGCCCTCTCTCTCGCGCCCTCTCTCGCGCGCCCTCTCTCTCGCGCCCTCTCTCTCGCGCCCTCTCTCTCGCGCCCTCTCTCTCGCGCCCTCTCTCGCGCGCCCTCTCTCTCGCGCCCTCTCTCTCGCGCCCTCTCTCTCTCGCGCCCTCTCTGTCGCGCGCCCTCTCTGTCGCGCCCTCTCTGTCGCGCGCCCTCTCTGTCGCGCGCCCTCTCTGTCGCGCGCCCTCTCTGTCGCGCGCCCTCTCTCTCGCGCCCTCTCTCTCGCGCCCTCTCTCTCGCGCCCTCTCTCTCGCGCCCTCTCTCTCGCGCCCTCTCTCTCGCGCCCTCTCTCTCGCGCCCTCTCTCTCGCGCCCTCTCTCGCGCGCCCTCTCTCTCGCGCCCTCTCTCTCGCGCCCTCTCTCTCGCGCCCTCTCTCGCGCGCCCTCTCTCTCGCGCCCTCTCTCTCGCGCCCTCTCTCTCGCGCCCTCTCTCTCGCGCCCTCTCTCGCGCGCCCTCTCTCTCGCGCCCTCTCTCTCGCGCCCTCTCTCTCTCGCGCCCTCTCTGTCGCGCGCCCTCTCTGTCGCGCGCCCTCTCTGTCGCGCGCCCTCTCTGTCGCGCGCCCTCTCTCGCGCGCCCTCTCTCTCGCGCGCCCTCTCTGTCGCGCGCCCTCTCTCTCGCGCGCCCTCTCTCTCGCGCCCCCTCTCTCGCGCCCCCTCTCTCTCTCGCGCCCCCTCTCTCTCTCGCGCCCCCTCTCTCTCTCGCGCCCCCTCTCTCTCTCGCGCCCCCTCTCTCTCTCGCGCCCCCTCTCTCTCTCGCGCCCCCTCTCTCTCTCGCGCCCCCTCTCTCTCTCGCGCCCCCTCTCTCTCTCGCGCCCCCTCTCTCTCTCGCGCCCCCTCTCTCTCTCGCGCCCCCTCTCTCTCTCGCGCCCCCTCTCTCTCTCGCGCCCCCTCTCTCTCTCGCGCCCCCTCTCTCTCTCGCGCCCCCTCTCTCTCTCGCGCCCCCTCTCTCTCTCGCGCCCCCTCTCTCTCTCGCGCCCCCTCTCTCTCTCGCGCCCCCTCTCTCTCTCGCGCCCCCTCTCTCTCTCGCGCCCCCTCTCTCTCTCGCGCCTCCCTCTCTCTCTCGCGCCCCCTCTCTCTCTCGCGCCCCCTCTCTCTCTCGCGCCCCCTCTCTCTCTCGCGCCCCCTCTCCCTCTCGCGCCCCCTCTCCCTCTCGCGCCCCCTCTCTCTCTCGCGCCCCCTCTCTCTCTCGCGCCCCCTCTCTCTCTCGCGCCCCCTCTCTCTCTCGCGCCCCCTCTCTCTCTCGCGCCCCCTCTCTCTCTCGCGCCCCCTCTCTCTCTCGCGCCCCCTCTCTCTCTCGCGCCCCCTCTCTCTCTCGCGCCCCCTCTCTCTCTCGCGCCCCCTCTCTCTCTCGCGCCCCCTCTCTCTCTCGCGCCCCCTCTCTCTCTCGCGCCCCCTCTCTCTCTCGCGCCCCCTCTCTCTCTCGCGCCCCCTCTCTCTCTCGCGCCCCCTCTCTCTCTCGCGCCCCCTCTCTCTCTCGCGCCCCCTCTCTCTCTCGCGCCCCCTCTCTCTCTCGCGCCCCCTCTCTCTCTCGCGCCCCCTCTCTCTCTCGCGCCCCCTCTCTCTCTCGCGCCCCCTCTCTCTCTCGCGCCCCCTCTCTCTCTCGCGCCCCCTCTCTCTCTCGCGCCCCCTCTCTCTCTCGCGCCCCCTCTCTCTCTCGCGCCCCCTCTCTCTCTCGCGCCCCCTCTCTCTCTCGCGCCCCCTCTCTCTCTCGCGCCCCCTCTCTCTCTCGCGCCCCCTCTCTCTCTCGCGCCCCCTCTCTCTCTCGCGCCCCCTCTCTCTCTCGCGCCCCCTCTCTCTCTCGCGCCCCCTCTCTCTCTCGCGCCCCCTCTCTCTCTCGCGCCCCCTCTCTCTCTCGCGCCCCCTCTCTCTCTCGCGCCCCCTCTCTCTCTCGCGCCCCCTCTCTCGCGCCCCCTCTCTCTCTCGCGCCCCCTCTCTCTCTCGCGCCCTCTCTCTCTCGCGCCCTCTCTCTCTCGCGCCCTCTCTCTCTCGCGCCCTCTCTCTCTCGCGCCCTCTCTCTCTCGCGCCCTCTCTCTCTCGCGCCCTCTCTCTCTCGCGCGCCCTCTCTCTTGCGCGCCCTCTCTCTCGCGCGCCCTCTCTCTCGCGCGCCCTCTCTCTCGCGCGCCCTCTCTCTCGCGCGCCCTCTCTCTCGCGCGCCCTCTCTCTCTCGCGCGCCCTCTCTCTCGCGCGCCCTCTCTCTCGCGCGCCCTCTCTCTCGCGCGCCCTCTCTCTCGCGCGCCCTCTCTCTCGCGCGCCCTCTCTCTCGCGCGCCCTCTCTCTCGCGCGCCCTCTCTCTCGCGCGCCCTCTCTCTCGCGCGCCCTCTCTCTCGCGCGCCCTCTCTCGCGCGCCCTCTCTCTCTCGCGCCCTCTCTCTCTCTCGCGCCCTCTCTCTCGCGCCCTCTCTCGCGCCCTCTCTGTCGCGCCCTCTCTGTCGCGCGCCCTCTCTGTCGCGCGCCCTCTCTGTCGCGCGCCCTCTCTGTCGCGCGCCCTCTCTGTCGCGCGCCCTCTCTGTCGCGCGCCCTCTCTGTCGCGCGCCCTCTCTGTCGCGCGCCCTCTCTGTCGCGCGCCCTCTCTGTCGCGCGCCCTCTCTGTCGCGCGCCCTCTCTGTCGCGCGCCCTCTCTGTCGCGCGCCCTCTCTGTCGCGCGCCCTCTCTGTCGCGCGCCCTCTCTGTCGCGCGCCCTCTCTGTCCCTCTCTCTCTCGCGCCCTCTCTCTCTCTCGCGCCCTCTCTCTCTCTCGCGCCCTCTCTCTCGCGCCCTCTCTCTCGCGCCCTCTCTCTCGCGCCCTCTCTCTCGCGCCTTCTCTCTCGCGCCCTCTCTCTCGCGCCCTCTCTCTCGCGCCCTCTCTCTCGCGCCCTCTCTCTCGCGCCCTCTCTCTCGCGCCCTCTCTCTCGCGCCCTCTCTCTCGCGCCCTCTCTCTCGCGCCCTCTCTCTCGCGCCCTCTCTCTCGCGCCCTCTCTCTCGCGCCCTCTCTCGCGCGCCCTCTCTCTCGCGCCCTCTCTCTCGCGCCCTCTCTCTCGCGCCCTCTCTCTCGCGCCCTCTCTCTCGCGCCCTCTCTCTCGCGCCCTCTCTCTCGCGCCCTCTCTCGCGCGCCCTCTCTCTCGCGCCCTCTCTCTCGCGCCCTCTCTCTCTCGCGCCCTCTCTGTCGCGCGCCCTCTCTGTCGCGCCCTCTCTGTCGCGCGCCCTCTCTGTCGCGCGCCCTCTCTCTCGCGCCCTCTCTCTCGCGCCCTCTCTCTCGCGCCCTCTCTCTCGCGCCCTCTCTCTCGCGCCCTCTCTCTCGCGCCCTCTCTCTCGCGCCCTCTCTCTCGCGCCCTCTCTCGCGCGCCCTCTCTCTCGCGCCCTCTCTCTCGCGCCCTCTCTCTCGCGCCCTCTCTCGCGCGCCCTCTCTCTCGCGCCCTCTCTCTCGCGCCCTCTCTCTCGCGCCCTCTCTCTCGCGCCCTCTCTCGCGCGCCCTCTCTCTCGCGCCCTCTCTCTCGCGCCCTCTCTCTCTCGCGCCCTCTCTGTCGCGCCCTCTCTGTCGCGCGCCCTCTCTCGCGCGCCCTCTCTCTCGCGCGCCCTCTCTGTCGCGCGCCCTCTCTCTCGCGCGCCCTCTCTCTCGCGCGCCCTCTCTGTCGCGCGCCCTCTCTGTCGCGCCCCCTTTCTCGCGCCCTCTCTGTCGCGCGCCCTCTCTGTCGCGCCCCCTTTCTCGCCCCCTCTCTGTCGCGCGCCCTCTCTGTCGCGCGCCCTCTCTGTCGCGCCCCCTTTCTCGCGCCCTCTCTGTCGCGCGCCCTCTCTGTCGCGCGCCCTCTCTGTCGCGCGCCCTTTCTCGCCCCCTCTCTGTCGCGCGCCCTCTCTGTCGCGCGCCCTCTCTGTCGCGCCCCCTTTCTCGCGCCCTCTCTGTCGCGCGCCCTCTCTGTCGCGCGCCCTCTCTGTCGCGCCCCCTTTCTCGCCCCCTCTCTGTCGCGCGCCCTCTCTCTCGCGCCCCCTTTCTCGCCCCCTCTCTGTCGCGCGCCCTCTCTCTCGCGCCCCCTTTCTCGCCCCCTCTCTGTCGCGCGCCCTCTCTGTCGCGCCCCCTTTCTCGCCCCCTCTCTGTCGCGCGCCCCCTCTCTCGCGCCCTCTCTGTCGCGCGCCCTCTCTGTCGCGCGCCCTCTCTGTCGCGCGCCCTCTCTGTCGCGCGCCCTCTCTCTCGCGCGCCCTCTCTCTCGCGCGCCCTCTCTCTCTCGCGCGCCCTCTCTCTCGCGCGCCCTCTCTCTCGCGCGCCCTCTCTCTCGCGCGCCCTCTCTCTCGCGCGCCCTCTCTCTCGCGCGCCCTCTCTCTCGCGCGCCCTCTCTCTCGCGCGCCCTCTCTCTCGCGCGCCCTCTCTCTCGCGCGCCCTCTCTCTCGCGCGCCCTCTCTCTCGCGCGCCCTCTCTCGCGCGCCCTCTCTCTCTCGCGCCCTCTCTCTCTCTCGCGCCCTCTCTCTCGCGCCCTCTCTCGCGCCCTCTCTGTCGCGCCCTCTCTGTCGCGCGCCCTCTCTGTCGCGCGCCCTCTCTGTCGCGCGCCCTCTCTGTCGCGCGCCCTCTCTGTCGCGCGCCCTCTCTGTCGCGCGCCCTCTCTGTCGCGCGCCCTCTCTGTCGCGCGCCCTCTCTGTCGCGCGCCCTCTCTGTCGCGCGCCCTCTCTGTCGCGCGCCCTCTCTGTCGCGCGCCCTGCGCCCTCTCTGTCGCGCGCCCTCTCTGTCGCGCGCCCTCTCTGTCCCCTCTCTCTCTCGCGCCCTCTCTCTCTCTCGCGCCCTCTCTCTCTCTCGCGCCCTCTCTCTCGCGCCCTCTCTCTCGCGCCCTCTCTCTCGCGCCCTCTCTCTCGCGCCTTCTCTCTCGCGCCCTCTCTCTCGCGCCCTCTCTCTCGCGCCCTCTCTCTCGCGCCCTCTCTCTCGCGCCCTCTCTCTCGCGCCCTCTCTCTCGCGCCCTCTCTCTCGCGCCCTCTCTCTCGCGCCCTCTCTCTCGCGCCCCTCTCTCTCGCGCCCTCTCTCTCGCGCCCTCTCTCTCGCGCCCTCTCTCTCGCGCCCTCTCTCTCGCGCCCCTCTCTTCTCTCGCGCCCTCTCTCGCGCGCCCTCTCTCTCGCGCCCTCTCTCTCGCGCCCTCTCTCTCGCGCCCTCTCTCTCGCGCCCTCTCTCGCGCGCCCTCTCTCTCGCGCCCTCTCTCTCGCGCCCTCTCTCTCTCGCGCCCTCTCTGTCGCGCGCCCTCTCTGTCGCGCCCTCTCTGTCGCGCGCCCTCTCTGTCGCGCGCCCTCTCTCTCGCGCCCTCTCTCTCGCGCCCTCTCTCTCGCGCCCTCTCTCTCGCGCCCTCTCTCTCGCGCCCTCTCTCTCGCGCCCTCTCTCTCGCGCCCTCTCTCTCGCGCCCTCTCTCGCGCGCCCTCTCTCTCGCGCCCTCTCTCTCGCGCCCTCTCTCTCGCGCCCTCTCTCGCGCGCCCTCTCTCTCGCGCCCTCTCTCTCGCGCCCTCTCTCTCGCGCCCTCTCTCTCGCGCCCTCTCTCGCGCGCCCTCTCTCTCGCGCCCTCTCTCTCGCGCCCTCTCTCTCTCGCGCCCTCTCTGTCGCGCCCTCTCTGTCGCGCGCCCTCTCTCGCGCGCCCTCTCTCTGCCCTCTCTCTCGCGCGCCCTCTCTGTCGCGCGCCCTCTCTCTCGCGCGCCCTCTCTCTCGCGGCCCCGGGGGGGGCCTCTCTCCGCCCCTTCTCGCGCCCTCTCTGTCGCGCGCCCTCTCTGTCGCGCCCCCTTTCTCGCCCCCTCTCTGTCGCGCGCCCTCTCTGTCGCGCGCCCTCTCTGTCGCGCCCCCTTTCTCGCGCCCTCTCTGTCGCGCGCCCTCTCTGTCGCGCGCCCTCTCTGTCGCGCGCCCTCTCTGTCGCGCGCCCTCTCTCTCGCGCGCCCTCTCTGTCGCGCGCCCTCTCTGTCGCGCCCCCTTTCTCGCCCCCTCTCTGTCGCGCGCCCTCTCTGTCGCGCGCCCTCTCTGTCGCGCCCCCTTTCTCGCGCCCTCTCTGTCGCGCGCCCTCTCTGTCGCGCGCCCTCTCTGTCGCGCGCCCTTTCTCGCCCCCTCTCTGTCGCGCGCCCTCTCTGTCGCGCGCCCTCTCTGTCGCGCCCCCTTTCTCGCGCCCTCTCTGTCGCGCGCCCTCTCTGTCGCGCCCCCTTTCTCGCCCCCTCTCTGTCGCGCGCCCTCTCTCTCGCGCCCCCTTTCTCGCCCCCTCTCTGTCGCGCGCCCTCTCTCTCGCGCCCCCTTTCTCGCCCCCTCTCTGTCGCGCGCCCTCTCTGTCGCGCCCCCTTTCTCGCCCCCTCTCTGTCGCGCGCCCCCTCTCTCGCGCCCTCTCTGTCGCGCGCCCTCTCTGTCGCGCGCCCTCTCTGTCGCGCGCCCTCTCTGTCGCGCGCCCTCTCTGTCGCGCCCTCTCTGTCGCGCGCCCTCTCTGTCGCGCGCCCTCTCTGTCGCGCGCCCTCTCTGTCGCGCGCCCTCTCTGTCGCGCGCCCTCTCTGTCGCGCGCCCTCTCTGTCGCGCGCCCTCTCTCTCTCGCGCCCTCTCTGTCGCGCGCCCTCTCTGTCGCGCGCCCTCTCTGTCGCGCGCCCTCTCTGTCGCGCGCCCTCTCTGTCGCGCGCCCTCTCTGTCGCGCGCCCTCTCTGTCGCGCGCCCTCTCTGTCGCGCCCCCTCTCTCTCGCGCCCTCTCTCTCGCGCCCTCTCTGTCGCGCGCCCTCTCTGTCGCGCGCCCTCTCTGTCGCGCGCCCTCTCTGTCGCGCGCCCTCTCTGTCGCGCGCCCTCTCTGTCGCGCGCCATCTCTGTCGCGCGCCCTCTCTGTCGCGCGCCCTCTCTGTCGCGCGCCCTCTCTGTCGCGCGCCATCTCTGTCGCGCGCCATCTCTCTCGCGCCCCCTCTCTCGCGCCCCCTCTCTCGCGCCCCCTCTCTCGCGCCCCCTCTCTCGCGCCCCCTCTCTCGCGCCCCCTATCTCGCGCCCTCTCTCTCGCGCCCTCTCTCTCGCGCCCTCTCTCTCGCGCCCTCTCTGTCGCCGCCCTCTCTCTCGCGCCCTCTCTGTCGCCGCCCTCTCTCTCGCGCCCTCTCTCTCGCGCCCTCTCTCTCGCGCCCTCTCTCTCGCGCCCTCTCTCTCGCGCCCTCTCTCTCGCGCCCTCTCTCTCGCGCCCTCTCTGTCGCGCGCCCCCTCTCTCGCGCCCCCTCTCTCGCGACCCCTCTCTCGCGCCTCCTCTCTCGCGCCTCCTCTCTCGCGCCCTCTCTCTCGCGCCCTCTCTCTCGCGCCCTCTCTCTCGCGCCCTCTCTCTCGCGCCCTCTCTCTCGCGCCCTCTCTCTCGCGCCCTCTCTCTCGCGCCCTCTCTCTCGCGCCCACTCTCTCGCGCCCACTCTCTCGCGCCCTCTCTCGCGCCCTCTCTCTCGCGCCCTCTCTCTCGCGCCCTCTTTCTCGCGCCCTCTCTCTCGCGCCCTCTCTCTCGCGCCCTCTCTCTCGCGCCCTCTCTCTCGCGCCCTCTCTCTCGCGCCCTCTCTCTCGCGCCCTCTCTCTCGCGCCCTCTCTCTCGCGCCCTCTCTCTCGCGCCCTCTCTCTCGCGCCCTCTCTCTCGCGCCCTCTCTCTCGCGCCCACTCTCTCGCGCCCACTCTCTCGCGCCCTCTCTCGCGCCCTCTCTCTCGCGCCCTCTCTCTCGCGCCCTCTCTCTCGCGCCCTCTCTCTCGCGCCCTCTCTCTCGGGCCCTCTCTCTCGGGCCCTCTCTCTCGCGCCCTCTCTCTCGCGCCCTCTCTCTCGCGCCCACTCTCTCGCGCCCACTCTCTCGCGCCCACTCTCTCGCGCCCTCTCTCGCGCCCTCTCTCGCGCCCTCTCTCGCGCCCTCTGTCTCGCGCCCTCTCTCTCGCGCCCTCTCTCTCGCGCCCTCTCTCTCGCGCCCTCTCTCTCGCGCCCTCTCTCTCGCGCCCTCTCTCTCGCGCCCTCTCTCTCGCGCCCTCTCTCTCGCGCCCTCTCTGTCGCGCCCTCTCTGTCGCGCCCTCTCTCGCGCCCTCTCTCTCGCGCCCTCTCTCTCGCGCCCTCTCTCTCGCGCCCTCTCTCTCGCGCCCTCTCTCTCTCGCGCCCTCTCTCTCTCGCGCCCTCTCTCTCGCGCCCTCTCTGTCGCGCCCTCTCTGTCGCGCCCTCTCTGTCGCGCCCTCTCTCTCGCGCCCTCTCTCTCGCGCCCTCTCTCTCGCGCCCTCTCTGTCGCGCCCTCTCTCTCGCGCCCTCTCTCGCGCCCTCTCTCTCGCGCCCTCTCTCTCGCGCCCTCTCTCTCGCGCCCTCTCTCTCGCGCCCTCTCTCTCGCGCCCTCTCTCTCGCGCCCTCTCTCTCGCGCCCTCTCTCTCGCGCCCTCTCTCTCGCGCCCTCTCTCTCGCGCCCTCTCTCTCGCGCCCTCTCTCTCGCGCCCTCTCTCTCGCGCCCTCTCTCTCGCGCCCTCTCTCTCGCGCCCTCTCTCTCGCGCCCTCTCTCTCGCGCCCACTCTCTCGCGCCCACTCTCTCGCGCCCTCTCTCGCGCCCTCTCTCTCGCGCCCTCTCTCTCGCGCCCTCTCTCTCGCGCCCTCTCTCTCGCGCCCTCTCTCTCGCGCCCTCTCTCTCGCGCCCTCTCTCTCGCGCCCTCTCTCTCGCGCCCACTCTCTCGCGCCCACTCTCTCGCGCCCTCTCTCGCGCCCTCTCTTTCGCGCCCTCTCTCTCGCGCCCTCTCTCTCGCGCCCTCTCTGTCGCGCCCTCTCTGTCGCGCCCTCTCTCGCGCCCTCTCTCTCGCGCCCTCTCTCTCGCGCCCTCTCTCTCGCGCCCTCTCTCTCGCGCCCTCTCTCTCTCGCGCCCTCTCTCTCTCGCGCCCTCTCTCTCGCGCCCTCTCTCTCGCGCCCTCTCTCTCGCGCCCTCTCTCTCGCGCCCTCTCTCTCGCGCCCTCTCTCTCGCGCCCTCTCTCTCGCGCCCACTCTCTCGCGCCCACTCTCTCGCGCCCTCTCTCGCGCCCTCTCTTTCGCGCCCTCTCTCTCGCGCCCTCTCTCTCGCGCCCTCTCTGTCGCGCCCTCTCTGTCGCGCCCTCTCTCGCGCCCTCTCTCTCGCGCCCTCTCTCTCGCGCCCTCTCTCTCGCGCCCTCTCTCTCGCGCCCTCTCTCTCTCGCGCCCTCTCTCTCTCGCGCCCTCTCTCTCGCGCCCTCTCTCTCGCGCCCTCTCTCTCGCGCCCTCTCTCTCGCGCCCTCTCTCTCGCGCCCTCTCTCTCGCGCCCTCTCTCTCGCGCCCTCTCTCTCGCGCCCTCTCTGTCGCGCCCTCTCTGTCGCGCCCTCTCTGTCGCGCCCTCTCTCTCGCGCCCTCTCTCTCGCGCCCTCTCTCTCGCGCCCTCTCTCTCGCGCCCTCTCTGTCGCGCCCTCTCTCGCGCCCTCTCTCTCGCGCCCTCTCTGTCGCGCCCTCTCTCTCGCGCCCTCTCTCTCGCGCCCTCTCTCTCGCGCCCTCTCTCTCGTGCCCTCTCTCTCGCGCCCTCTCTCTCGCGCCCTCTCTCTCGCGCCCTCTCTCTCGCGCCCTCTCTCTCGCGCCCTCTCTCTCGCGCCCTCTCTCTCGCGCCCTCTCTCTCGCGCCCTCTCTGTCGCGCGCCCTCTCTGTCGCGCCCGCTCTGTCGCGCCCTCTCTCGCGCGCCCTCTCTCTCGCGTGCCCTCTCTCTCGCGCCCCCTCTCTCGCGCCCTCTCTCTCGCGCCCTCTCTCTCGCGCCCTCTCTCTCTCTCGCGCCCTCTCTCTCTCTCGCGCCCTCTCTCTCGCGCCCTCTCTCTCTCTCGCGCCCTCTCTCTCTCTCGCGCCCTCTCTCTCTCTCGCGCCCTCTCTCTCTCTCGCGCCCTCTCTGTCGCGCCCTCTCTGTCGCGCCCTCTCTCTCGCGCCCTCTCTCTCGCGCCCTCTCTCTCTCTCGCGCCCTCTCTCTCTCTCGCGCCCTCTCTCTCTCTCGCGCCCTCTCTCTCTCTCGCGCCCTCTCTCTCGCGCCCTCTCTCTCTCTCGCGCCCTCTCTCTCTCTCGCGCCCTCTCTCTCTCTCGCGCCCTCTCTGTCGCGCGCCCTCTCTGTCGCGCGCCCTCTCTCTCTCGCGCGCCCTCTGGGTGGGGGGTTCCCTCACACTTTCTCGCGCGCTCTCTGGGTGGGGGGTCCCTCACACTTTCTCTCGCTCTCTCTGGGTGGGGTGTTCCCTCACACTTTCTCTCGCTCCCTCTGGGTGGGGGGTTCCCTCACACTTTCTCTCGCTCTCTCTGGGTGGGGGGTTCCCTCACACTTTCTCTCGCTCTCTCTGGGTGGGGGGTTCCCTCACACTTTCTCTCTGCTCTCTCTGGGTGGGGGGTTCCCTCACACTTTCTCTCGCTCTCTCTGGGTGGGGGGGTTCCCTCACACTTTCTCTCGCTCTCTCTGGGTGGGGGGTTCCCTCACACTTTCTCTCGCTCTCTCTGGGTGGGGGGTTCCCTCACACTTTCTCTGCTCTCTCTGGGTGGGGGGTTCCCTCACACT
The DNA here is from genome assembly GCF_964213995.1 of Mustelus asterias. NCBI lineage: Eukaryota > Metazoa > Chordata > Chondrichthyes > Carcharhiniformes > Triakidae > Mustelus > Mustelus asterias. Next base: position 12,593 of record NW_027593599.1, read on the forward strand.
TTCTCTCGCTCTCTCTGGGTGGGGGGTTCCCTCACACTTTCTTTGTTCTCTCTGGGTGGGGGGTTCCCTCACACTTTCTCTCGCTCTCTCTGGGTGGGGGGTTCCCTCACACTTTCTCTCGCTCTCTCTGGGTGGGGGGTCCCTCACACTTTCTCTCGCTCTCTCTGGGTGGGGGGTTCCCTCACACTTTCTCTCGCTCTCTCTGGGTGGGGGGTTCCCTCACACTTTCTCTCGCTCTCTCTGGGTGGGGGGTTCCCTCACACTTTCTCTCGCTCTCTCTGGGTGGGGGGTTCCCTCACACTTTCTCTCTGCTCTCTCTGCGTGGGGGGTTCCCTCACACTTTCTCTCGCTCTCTCTGGGTGGGGGGTTCCCTCACACTTTCTCTCGCTCTCTCTGGGTGGGGGGTTCCCTCACACTTTCTCTCGCTCTCTCTGGGTGGGGGGTCCCTCACACTTTCTCTCGCTCTCTCTGGGTGGGGGGTTCCCTCACACTTTCTCTGCTCTCTCTGGGTGGGGGGGTTCCCTCACACTTTCTCTCGCTCTCTCTGGGTGGGGGGTTCCCTCACACTTTCTCTCGCTCTCTCTGGGTGGGGGGTTCCCTCACACTTTCTCTCTGCTCTCTCTGGGTGGGGGGTTCCCTCACACTTTCTCTGCTCTCTCTGGGTGGGGGGTTCCCTCACACTTTCTCTCGCTCTCTCTGGGTGGGGGGTTCCCTCACACTTTCTCTCGCTCTCTCTGGGTGGGGGGTTCCCTCACACTTTCTCTCGCTCTCTCTGGGTGGGGGGTTCCCTCACACTTTCTCTCGCTCTCTCTGGGTGGGGGGTCCCTCACACTTTCTCTCGCTCTCTCTGGGTGGGGGGTTCCCTCACACTTTCTCTCGCTCTCTCTGGGTGGGGGGTTCCCTCACACTTTCTCTCGCTCTCTCTGGGTGGGGGGTCCCTCACACTTTCTCTCGCTCTCTCTGGGTGGGGGTTTCCCTCACACTTTCTCTGCTCTCTCTGGGTGGGGGGTTCCCTCACACTTTCTCTCGCTCTCTCTGGGTGGGGGGTTCCCTCACACTTTCTCTGCTCTCTCTGGATGGGGGGTTCCCTCACACTTTCTCTGCTCTCTCTGGGTGGGGGGTTCCCTCACACTTTCTCTCGCTCTCTCTGGGTGGGGGGTTCCCTCACACTTTCTCTGCTCTCTCTGGATGGGGGGTTCCCTCACACTTTCTCTGATCTCTCTGGGTGGGGGGTTCCCTCACACTTTCTCTCGCTCTCTCTGGGTGGGGGGTTCCCTCACACTTTCTCTCGCTCTCTCTGGGTGGGGGGTTCCCTCACACTTTCTCTCGCTCTCTCTGGGTGGGGGGTTCCCTCACACTTTCTCTCGCTCTCTCTGGGTGGGGGGTTCCCTCACACTTTCTCTCGCTCTCTCTGGGTGGGGGGTTCCCTCACACTTTCTCTCGCTCTCTCTGGGTGGGGGGTTCCCTCACACTTTCTCTCGCTCTCTCTGGGTGGGGGGTTCCCTCACACTTTCTCTGCTCTCTCCTCACCCACTGATCAGAATCATGTTCACTTCATTCACAGCCGACTAATCACATGAACTCTTCATTGCTGAGCTTGTATCGGAAAACCAATGCGGATGCCACCCCCACTCTGGCAGCCAGGGACGTGGTAGAGGGCGGCAGTGCCCCCAGGAGGGCAGTCCCTGGGGCAAGCGCTGACTCGGTGGATACAGGCCCCACTGTGGGCGGCTGGTTTATGGACAGCTCTTCAGGGCTTCATCACTCAGCGGATGCTGCAGCCAATGAGAGGGAAACTGGACAGAGTTCAGAGGTAATCCGCTCATTTTCAAACTCATGTCTATCTTTAGTTATTTTTACAGAAAGGACTAATCCGGTAAGTGACTGAAGCGCTGTGTGTGTCTGGATATCTGCTGCTGACTCAAACTCCAGCTCACAACCTGGCTTCACCCTTCAGAATGGCTGCCCTGTCCTTTAACCCCTGGCAGTTGATGTTGTCGACATGGACTTTAGCGAGGCCTTTGACAAGGTACCGCATGGTAGATTGCTGCATAAGCTTAAAACTCACAGGATCCAGGGTGAGGTAGCCAAATGGATAAAAAACTGGCTTGATGACAGAATAAGAAGTTTAACAACACCAGATTAAAGTCCAACAGGTTTATTTGGTAGCAAAAGCCACACTTGTTAAACTTCTTACTGTGTTTACCCCAGTCCAACGCCGGCATCTCCACATCATTCTTGACAGAAGCCAGAGGGTGGTTGTAGAGGGTTGTTTTTCAAACTAGAGGCCTGTGACCAGCGGTGTGCCTCAGGGATCAGTGCTGGGCCCACTGTTATTTGTCATTTATATTAATGATTTGGATGAGAATATAGGAGACATGGTTAGTAAGTTTGCAGATGACACCAAGATTGGTGGCACAGTGGACAGTGAAGAAAGTTATCTCTGATTGCAACAGGATCTTGATCAATTGGGCCAGTGGGCTGACGAATGACAGATGGAGTTTAATTTAGACAAATGCGAGGTGATGCATTTTGGTAGATTGAACCAGGGCAGGACTTACTCAGTTAATGGTAGGGGGTTGGGGAGAGTACAGAACAAAGAGATCTAGGGGTACAGGTTCATAGCTCCTTGAAAGTGGAGTCACAGGTGGACAGAGTGGTGAAGAAGGCATTCGGCATGCTTGGTTTCATCGGTCAGAACATTGAATACAGGAGTTGGGACGTCTTGTTGAAGTTGTACAAGACATTGGTAAGGCCACACTTGGAATATTGTGTACAGTTCTGGTCCCCCTATTCGGCCCAACATGTCCATGCCGCTCTTATTTTTTTTAAAACCCTAAGCTAATCCCAATTGCCCGCATTTGGCCCATATCCCTCTATACCCATCGTACCCATGTAACTACCTAAATGATTTTTAAAAGATAAAATTGTACCCGCCTCTACTACTACCTCTGGCAGCTTGTTCCAGACACTCACCACCCTCTGTGTGAAAAAATTGCCCCTCTGGACACATCTGTATCTCTCCCCTCTCACCTTAAACCTATGCCCTCTAGTTTTAGACTCCCCGACCTTTGGGAAAAGATATTGACTATCTACCTTGTCTATGCCCCTCATTATTTTATAGACCTCCATAAGGTCACCCCTCAGCCTCCTACGCTCCAGAGAAAAAAGTCCCAGTCTATCCAGCCTCTCCTTATAACTCAAACCATCAAGTCCTGGTAGCATCCTAGTAAACCTTTTCTGCACTCTTTCTAGTTTAATAATATCCTTTCTATAATAGGGTGACCAGAATTGCACACAGTATTCCAAGTGTGGCCTTACCAATGTCTCGTACAACTTCAACAAGACGTCCCAACCCCTGTATTCAATGTTCTGACCGATGAAACCAAGCATGCCGAATGCCTTCTTCACCACTCTGTCCACCTGTGACTCCACTTTCAAGGAGCTATGAACATGTATCCCTAGATCTCTTTGTTCTGTAACTCTCCCCAACGCCCTACCATTAACTGAGTAAGTCCTGCCCTGGTTCAATCTACCAAAATGCATCACCTCGCATTTGTCTAAATTAAACTCCATCTGCCATTCGTCAGCCCACTGGCCCAATTGATCAAGATCCCGCTGCAATCGGAGATAACCTTCCTCACTGTCCACCATGCCACCAATCTTGGTGTCATCTTCAAACTTACTAACCATGCCCCCTATATTCTCATCCAAACCATTAATATAAATGACGAATAACAGTGGGCCCAGCACTGATCCCTGAGGCACACCGCTGGTCACAGGCCTCCAGTTTGAAAAACAACTCTCTGCAACCACCCTCTGGCTTCCGTCAAGAAACCAATTTTGTATCCATTTAGATAACTCACCCTGGATCCCGTGAGATTTAACCTTATGCAATAACCTACCATGTGGTACCTTGTCAAAGGCCTTGCTAAAGTCCATGTAGACAACATCAACTGCACTGCCCTCATCTACCTTCTTGGTTACCCCTTCAAAAACCTCAATCAAATTTGTGAGAGATGATTTTCCACTCACAAAGCCATGCTGACTGTCCCTAATCAGTCCTTGCATCTCTAAATGCCTGTAGATCCTGTCTCACAAAATACCTTCCAATAACTTACCCACCACAGATGTGAAGCTCACTGGCCTGTAGTTCCCAGGCTTTTCCCTGCAGCCCTTTTTAAACAAAGGCACAACATTTGCCACCCTCCAATCTTCAGGCACCTCACCTGTGACTATCGATGATTCAAATATCTCGGCTAGGGGACCCGCAATTTCCTCCCTGGCCTCCCACAACGTCCTGGGATATACCTCATCAGGCCCCGCAGATTTATCTACCTTGATGCACTTTAAGACTTCCAGCACCTCCTTCTCTGTTATATGTACACTCCTCAAGACATCAATATTTATTTCCCCAAGTTCCCTAACATCCATGTTTTTCTCAACAGTAAATACTGATGAGAAATATTCATTTAGGATCTCGCCCATCTCTTGTGGATCCGCACATAGATGACCTTGTTGATCCTTAAGAGGCCCTACTCTCTCCCTTGTTACTCTTTGGCCCTTTATGTATTTGTAGAAGTTCTTTGGATTCTCCTTTGCCTTATCTGCCAAAACAATTTTGTGTCCCCTTTTTGCTCTCCTGATTTCTCTCTTAACTCTACTCCTACACCTCCTATACTCTTCAAGAGATTCACTTGATCCCAGCTGCCTATGCACGTCATGTGCCTCTTTCTTCTTCTTGACCAGGGCCTCAATATCCCGAGTCATCCAGGGTTCCCGACTTCTGCCAGCCTTGCCCTTCACTCTAAGAGGAATGTGTTTACCCTGAACCCTGGTTAACACACTTTTGAAAGCGTGCCACTTACCAGACATCCCTTTGCCTTCCCACATACTGCCCCAATTAACTTTTGAAAGTTCCTGCCTGATGCCATCAAAATTGGCCTTGCCCCAATTTAGAATTTTAACTTTTGGGACAGACCTATCATTCTCCATAGCTATCTTAAAACCAATAGAATTATAGTCATTGGTCCCAAAGTGATCCCTCACTAACACTTCTGTCACCTGCCCTTCCTCATTTCCCAAGAGGAGGTCAGGTTTTGCCCCCTCTCTAGTCGGGCCATCCACATACTGAATGAGAAATTCCTCCTGAATACACTCAACAAATTTCTCTCCATCCAACCATAGAACCATAGAAAATTACAGCTCAGAAACAGGCCTTTTGGCCCTTCTTGTTTGTGCCGAACCATTTTTTGCCTAGTCCCACTGACCTGCACTTGGACCATATCCCTCCATACCCCTCTCATCCATGAACCCGTCCAAGTTTTTCTTAAATGTTAAATGTTAAGAAATGCATTTACCACTTTATCCGGCAGCTCATTCCACACTCCCACCACTCTCTGCGTGAAGAAGCCCCCCTAATATTCCCTTTAAACTTTTCTCCTTTCACCCTTAACCCATGCCCTCTGGTTTTTTTCTCCCCTAGCCTCAGCGGAAAAAGCCTGCTTGCATTCACTCTATCTATACCCATCAAAATCTTATCCACCTCTATCAAATCTCCCCTCATTCTTCTACGCTCCAGGGAATAAAGTCCCAACCTATTCAATCTCTCTCTCTAACTCAGCTTCTCAAGTCCCGGCAACATCCTTGTGAACCTTCTCTGCACTCTTTCAACCTTATTTACATCCTTCCTGTAACTAGGTGACCAAAACTGTACACAATACTCTAAATTCGGCCTCACCAATGCCTTATATAACCTTACCATAACACTCCAACTTTTATACTCGATACTCCGATTTATAAAGGCCAATGTACCAAAGGCACTCTTTATGACCCTATCCACCTGTGACGTCACTTTTAGGGAATTCTGTACCTGTATTCCCAGATCCCTCTGTTCAACTGCACTCTTCAGAGTCCTACCATTTACCCTGTACGTTCTTCTTTGGTTTGTCCTTCCAAAGTGCAATATCTCACACTTGTCTGCGTTAAATTCCATTTGCCATTTTTCAGCCCATTTTTCTAGTTGGTCCAAATCCCTCTGCAAGCTTTGAAAACCTTCCTCACTGTCCACTACACCTCCAATCTTTGTATCATCAGCAAACTTGCTGATCCAATTTACCACATTATCATCCAGATCATTGATATAGATGACAAACAACAATGGACCCAACACCGATCCCTGCGGCACTCCACTAGTCACAGGCCTCCACTCAGAGAAGCAATCCTCCACAACCACTCTCTGGCTTCTTCCATTGAAAGAAGTCTCACAACACCAGGTTAAAGTCCAACAGGTTTATTTGGTAGCAAATAGCAAAGCTTTCGGAGCTTGCTGCTCCTTCGTCAGATGGAGTGGTCTCTGCTCCAGTTCTTCCATTGAGCCAGTGTCTAATCCAATTTACTACCTCCCCATGTATACCTAGCGACTGAACCTTCCTAACTAACCTCCCATGAGGGACCTTGTCAAAGGCCTTGCTGAAATCCAGGTAGACAACATCCACCGCCTTCCCTTCATCCACTTTCCTGGTAACCTCCTCGAAAAACTCTAATAGATTGGTCAAACATGACCTACCACGCACAAAGCCATGTTGACTCTCCCTAATAAGTCCCTGTCTATCCAATTATTTGTAGATCCTATACTAACCCTGTCCCAGTCAATGTTGGGAAAGTTAAAATCCCCTACTGTTACCACCCTATTTTTCTTGGAGCTATCTGTAATCTCCTTACATATTTGCTCCTCAATTTCCCGCTGACTATTTGGGGGTCTATAGTACAACCCTATCAAAGTGATTTCCCCCTTCTTATTTCTCAGTTCTACCCATATAGACTCAGTGGCTGAACCCTTGGATATATCCCCTCTCAGTACGGCCGTGATGCTTTCCCTAATCAAAAGTGTAACTCCCCCTCCTCTCTTACCTCCTGTTCTATCTTTCCTATAGCATCTGTACCCTGGAACATTGAGCTGCTAGTCCTGTCCCTCCCTTAGCCATGTTTCAGTAATTACTATAATATCCCAGTCCCACATACCCATCCATGCCCTGAGTTCATCTGCCTTGCCCGTCAGGCCTCTTGCATTGAAATAAATGCAGTTTAATCTGGACTTCCCTTGCTCTCTGTCTTGCTTCTGTCTGATCTGTCTGGTACTAGGATTACTGACACTGCCTTTACTAATTAATGTGCTCTCTTTAACTTCCGTGCTGTCCTCAAACTTCTCTTCTGTCTCCCGACTGCTTTGAATCCCACCCCCCTGACAAACTAGTTTAAACCCTCCCGAGTGGCTCTAGCAAATCTCCCCGCCAGGATGTTAGTCCCCCTCCAGTTCAGGTGTAACCCGTCCCTCTTGAACAGGTCAGCCCTTCCCCAGAAAAGATCCCAATAATCCGACAATCTAAATCCCTGCCCCCTGCACCAGCTCTCAAGCCACGCATTCATCTGCCTAATCCTCCTGTTCCTACTCTCACCAGCACGTGGCACCGGTAGTGGTCCTGAAATTACTACCTTCGAGGTCCTGCACTTTAGCCTTCTGCCTAACTCTCTACATTCACATTTCAGGACCTCATCCCTTTTCCTACCTATGCCGTTGGTACCAATATGTACAACGACCTCTGGCTGCTCACCCTCCCCTTAAGAATGTCCTGCAATCGCTCAGAGACGTCCTTGACCCTGGCACCAGGGAGGCAACACACCATCCTGGAGTCTCGATTGGGGCCACAGAAACGCCTGTCTGTGCCTCTAACTAGCGAGTCCTATTACTACTGCTCGCTTGCTCTTTGCCCGATCCTGTCCCACAGCAGAACCAGCTGTGGTGTCACAGGCCTGGCTGCTGCTGGTATCTCCCCCTGACAGGCTATCCCCCCCTGACAGGCTATCCCCCTCAACAGTATCCAAAACGGTATACCTGTTTGAGAGGAGAATCGCCACAGGAGACTTCTGCACTACCTGCCTGCCTCTCCTGGCGTTCACCCATCTACCTGACTGAACCTGTGGTGTGACAACCTCCCTGTAACTAGTGTCTATCACATTCTCTGCCTCCTGTATGCTCCGCAGTGCGTCCACCTGCCGCTCCAACCCAGCAATAGGATATTATTAAACTATCCACTGTTTTGTCATTTATATTAATGATTTGGATGAGAATATACGAGGCATGGTTAGTAAGTTTGCAGATGACACCAAGATTGGTGGCACAGTGGACAGTGAAGAAGGTTATCTCCAATTGCAATGGGATCTTGATCAATTGGGCCAGTGGGCTGACGAATGGCAGATGGAGTTTAATTTAGACAAATGCGAGGTGATGCATTTTGGTAGATTGAACCAGGGCAGGACTTACTCAGTTAATGGTAGGGGGTTGGGGAGAGTTACAGAACAAAGAGATCTAGGGATACAGGTTCATAGCTCCTTGAAAGTGGAGTCACAGGTGGACAGAGTGGTGAAGAAGGCATTCGGCATGCTTGGTTTCATTGGTCAGAACATTGAATACAGGAGTTGGGACGTCTTGTTGAAGTTGTACAAGACATTGGTAAGGCCACACTTAGAATACTGTGTACAGTTCTGGTCACCCTATTATAGAAAGGATATTATTAAACTAGAAAGAGTGCAGAAAAGATTTACTAGGATATGCTACCGGGATTTGATGGTTTGAGTTATAAGGAGAGGCTGGATAGACTGGGACTTTTTTCTCTGGAGCGCAGAAGGCTGAGGGGTGATCTTATAGAGGTCTATAAAATAATGAGGGGCATAGATCAGCTGGATAGTCAATATCTTTTCCCAAAGGTAGTGGTGTCTAAAATTGGAGGGCATAGGTTTAAGGTGAGAGGGGAGAGATACAAAAGGGTCCAGAGGGGCAATTATTTCACACTTGGGTGTTGAGTGTCTGGAACAAGCTGGCAGAGGTAGTAGTAGAGGTGGGTACAATTTTATCTTTTAAAAAGCATTTAGATAGTTACATGGATAAGATGGGTATAGAGGGATATGGGCCAAATGCGGGGAATTGGGATTAGCTTAGGGGTTTAAAAAAAAGGGCAGCATGGACAAGTTGGGCCGAAGGGCCTGTTTCCATGCTGTAAACCTCGATGATTCTTATGTATTAGTGTTCTGCTCAACCTTCTCTTTCTTCCAGTTGTGTTTTCTGTTGTTCGGCACGGCAGAACCCAGACCCCAGAACCCGGACCCCGGGCACGGCCGACCCCGGACCCCGGGCACGGCCGACCCCGGACCCCGGGCACGGCGGAACCCGGACCCCGGGCACGGCCGACCCCGGACCCCGGGCACAGCGGAACCCGGACCCCGGGCACGGCGGAACCCGGACCCCGGGCACGGCGGAACCCGGACCCCGGGCACGGCGGACCCCGGGCACGGCGGACCCCGGACACCGGGCACGGCGGACCCCGGACCCCGGGCACGGCCGACCCCGATCCCCGGCACGGCCGACCCCGATCCCCGGCACGGCCGACCCCGGACCCCGGCACGGCCGACCCCGGACCCCGGCACGGCCGACCCCCGGACCCCGGGCACGGCCGACCCCGGACCCCGGCACGGCCGACCCCGGACCCCGGCACGGCCGACCCCCGGACCCCGGCACGGCGGACCCCGGACCCCGGGCACGGCCGACCCCGGCGAAGGATCCGGGTGTGCCAAAGGAAATTTGTAAAATGAGTAACTATTCCAGTCCGCGAGCACCAGGGAAGCTTCGGCCGGCGTCCTGGCGGTCCCTGTTCTCCTCACTCCCAGCGTTCCCTGCTCCAATGATCAAGCCTCAGCCCTGGAACCGCCGTCACCAAAAGCAACCAGCTTACTTCACCAATTGGAGTTTTCTCTGGTTAACAAAACCACCAGGATCCACACTCCCTTCCCGCTCCGTGTCCTGTTCCACACTCCCTTCCCGCTCCGTGTCCTGTTCCACACTCCCTTCCCGCTCCGTGTCCTGTTCCACGCTCCCTTCCCGCTCCGTGTCCTGTTCCACACTCCCTTCCCGCTCCGTGTCCTGGTCCACACTCCCTTCCCGCTCCGTGTCCTGGTCCACACTCCCTTCCCGCTCCGTGTCCTGTTCCACGCTCCCTTCCCGCTCCGTGTCCTGTTCCACACTCCCTTCCCGCTCCGTGTCCTGTTCCACACTCCCTTCCCGCTCCGTGTCCTGTTCCACGCTCCCTTCCCGCTCCGTGTCCTGTTCCACACTCCCTTCCCGCTCCGTGTCCTGGTCCACACTCCCTTCCCGCTCCGTGTCCTGGTCCACACTCCCTTCCCGCTCCGTGTCCTGTTCCACACTCCCTTCCCGCTCCGTGTCCTGTTCCACACTCCCTTCCCGCTCCGTGTCCTGTTCCACACTCCCTTCCCGCTCCGTGTCCTGTTCCACACTCCCTTCCCGCTCCGTGTCCTGTTCCACGCTCCCTTCCCGCTCCGTGTCCTGTCCCACGCTCCCTTCCCGCTCCGTGTCCTGTTCCACACTCCCTTCCCGCTCCGTGTCCTGTTCCACACTCCCTTCCCGCTCCGTGTCCTGTTCCACACTCCCTTCCCGCTCCGTGTCCTGTCCCACACTCCCTTCCCGCTCCGTGTCCTGTTCCACACTCCCTTCCCGCTCCGTGTCCTGTTCCACGCTCCCTTCCCGCTCCGTGTCCTGTTCCACGCTCCCTTCCCGCTCCGTGTGCTGTTCCACGCTCCCTTCCCGCTCCGTGTCCTGTTCCACGCTCCCTTCCCGCTCCGTGTCCTGTTCCACGCTCCCTTCCCGCTCTGTGTCCTGGTCGACGCTCCCTTCCCGCTCCGTGTCCTGTCCCACACTCCCTTCCCGCTCCGTGTCCTGTTCCACACTCCCTTCCCGCTCCGTGTCCTGTTCCACGCTCTGTTCCCGCTCCGTGTCCTGTTCCACGCTCCGTTCCCGCTCCGTGTCCTGTTCCACGCTCCCTTCCCGCTCCGTGTCCTGTTCCACACTCCCTTCCCGCTCCGTGTCCTGTCCCACACTCCCTTCCCGCTCCGTGTCCTGTTCCACACTCCCTTCCCGCTCCCTGTCCTGTTCCACACTCCCTTCCCGCTCCGTGTCCTGTTCCACACTCCCTTCCCGCTCCGTGTCCTGTTCCACGCTCCCTTCCCGCTCCGTGTCCTGTTCCACACTCCCTTCCCGCTCCGTGTCCTGTTCCACGCTCTGTTCCCGCTCCGTGTCCTGTTCCACGCTCCGTTCCCGCTCCGTGTCCTGGTCCACGCTCCCTTCCCGCTCCGTGTCCTGTTCCACACTCCCTTCCCGCTCCGTGTCCTGTTCCACACTCCCTTCCCGCTCCGTGTCCTGTTCCACACTCCCTTCCCGCTCCGTGTCCTGTTCCACGCTCCCTTCCCGCTCCGTGTCCTGTTCCACACTCCCTTCCCGCTCCGTGTCCTGTTCCACGCTCCCTTCCCGCTCCGTGTCCTGTCCCACACTCCCTTCCCGCTCCGTGTCCTGTTCCACACTCCCTTCCCGCTCCGTGTCCTGTTCCACACTCCCTTCCCGCTCCGTGTCCTGTTCCACACTCCCTTCCCGCTCCGTGTCCTGTCCCACACTCCCTTCCCGCTCCGTGTCCTGTTCCACACTCCCTTCCCGCTCCGTGTCCTGTTCCACGCTCCCTTCCCGCTCCGTGTCCTGTTCCACGCTCCCTTCCCGCTCCGTGTCCTGTTCCACGCTCCCTTCCCGCTCCGTGTCCTGTTCCACGCTCCCTTCCCGCTCCGTGTCCTGTTCCACGCTCCCTTCCCGCTCTGTGTCCTGGTCGACGCTCCCTTCCCGCTCCGTGTCCTGTCCCACGCTCCCTTCCCGCTCCGTGTCCTGTTCCACACTCCCTTCCCGCTCCGTGTCCTGTTCCACGCTCTGTTCCCGCTCCGTGTACTGTTCCACGCTCCGTTCCCGCTCCGTGTCCTGTTCCACGCTCCCTTCCCGCCCCGTGTCCTGTTCCACGCTCCCTTCCCGCTCCGTGTCCTGTCCCACACTCCCTTCCCGCTCCGTGTCCTGTTCCACGCTCTGTTCCCGCTCCGTGTCCTGTTCCACACTCCCTTCCCGCTCCGTGTCCTGTCCCACACTCCCTTCCCGCTCCGTGTCCTGTTCCACACTCCCTTCCCGCTCCGTGTCCTGTTCCACGCTCCCTTCCCGCTCCGTGTCCTGTTCCACGCTCCCTTCCCGCTCCGTGTCCTGTTCCACACTCCCTTCCCGCTCCGTGTCCTGTCCCACGCTCCCTTCCCGCTCCGTGTCCTGTCCCACACTCCCTTCCCGCTCCGTGTCCTGTTCCACACTCCCTTCCCGCTCCGTGTCCTGTTCCACGCTCCCTTCCCGCTCTGTGTCCTGGTCGACGCTCCCTTCCCGCTCCGTGTCCTGTCCCACACTCCCTTCCCGCTCCGTGTCCTGTTCCACACTCCCTTCCCGCTCCGTGTCCTGTTCCACGCTCTGTTCCCGCTCCGTGTCCTGTTCCACGCTCCGTTCCCGCTCCGTGTCCTGTTCCACGCTCCCTTGCCGCTCCGTGTCCTGTCCCACACTCCCTTCCCGCTCCGTGTCCTGTTCCACACTCCCTTCCCGCTCCGTGTCCTGTTCCACGCTCTGTTCCCGCTCCGTGTCCTGTTCCACGCTCCGTTCCCGCTCCGTGTCCTGTTCCACGCTCCCTTCCCGCTCCGTGTCCTGTTCCACGCTCCCTTCCCGCTCCGTGTCCTGTTCCACACTCCCTTCCCGCTCCGTGTCCTGTTCCACGCTCCGTTCCCGCTCCGTGTCCTGTTCCACGCTCCGTTCCCGCTCCGTGTCCTGTTCCACACTCCCTTCCCGCTCCGTGTCCTGTTCCACACTCCCTTCCCGCTCCGTGTCCTGTTCCACGCTCCGTTCCCGCTCCGTGTCCTGTTCCACACTCCCTTCCCGCTCCGTGTCCTGTTCCACGCTCCGTTCCCGCTCCGTGTCCTGTTCCACGCTCCCTTCCCGCTCCGTGTCCTGTTCCACGCTCCCTTCCCGCTCCGTGTCCTGGTCCACACCCCCTTCCCGCTCCGTGTCCTGTTCCACACCCCCTTCCCGCTCCGTGTCCTGGTCCACACCCCCTTCCTGCCGTGTGAACCAGCAGTGTTGCTGTGTTGGGATTGAGTGATGGGAATCGGTGGACTCTGCCATATTCCTGGGTGAAGAGTAAGTGCTGCCCACAGACTCCACTCATCTGTTGCAGAGAACTGAAGATTCCCACGTGGATCGGCTGGAGCGAAAGAAAAGACGGATGAAGAGAAGGAAGCAGCGTGGGGGGGAGGAGACCCGGGATGTGGATGGACAGATAGAGACGGCGATACTAAACAGGAAAGGTGTGTGAGTAAAGCAGCGAGTTTAATCCTCGCTCCAACCCTGAAGCGAACCAGCCGCTGCCAATCCCGTTTGCCCTGTCTCCCCCCCCTCCCCGTCTCTCCCCCCCCTCCCCGTCTCTCCCCCCCCTCCCCGTCTCTCCCCCCCCTCCCTGTCTCCCCCCCCTCCCTGTCTCCCCCCCCTCCCTGTCTCCCCCCGCTCCCCGTCTCCCCCCCCTCCCCGTCTCCCCCCCCTCCCCGTCTCCCCCCCCCTCCCCGTCTCCCCCCCCTCCCCGTCTCCCCCCCCTCCCCGTCTCCCCCCCCCTCCCCGTCTCCCCCCCCCTCCCCGTCTCCCCCCCTCCCCGTCTCCCCCCCCTCCCCGTCTCCCCCCCCTCCCCGTCTCCCCCCCCCTCCCCGTCTCCCCCCCCCCTCCCCGTCTCCCCCCCCCTCCCCGTCTCCCCCCCCTCCCCGTCTCCCCCCCCTCCCCGTCTCCCCCCCCTCCCCGTCTCCCCCCCCTCCCCGTCTCCCCCCCCTCCCCTCCCCCCCGTCTCCCCCCCCCTCCCCGTCTCCCCCCCCCTCCCCGTCTCCCCCCCCCTCCCCGTCTCCCCCCCCCTCCCCGTCTCCCCCCCCCTCCCCGTCTCCCCCCCCCTCCCCGTCTCCCCCCCCCTCCCCGTCTCCCCCCCCCTCCCCGTCTCCCCCCCCCTCCCCGTCTCCCCCCCCCTCCCCGTCTCCCCCCCCCTCCCCGTCTCCCCCCCCCTCCCCGTCTCCCCCCCCTCCCCGTCTCCCCCCCCCTCCCCGTCTCCCCCCCCCTCCCCGTCTCCCCCCCCCTCCCCGTCTCCCCCCCCCTCCCCGTCTCCCCCCCCCTCCCCGTCTCCCCCCCCCCTCCCCGTCTCCCCCCCCCTCCCCGTCTCCCCCCCCCCTCCCCGTCTCCCCCCCCCCTCCCCGTCTCCCCCCCCTCCCCGACTCCCCCCCCCTCCCCGTCTCCCCCCCCTCCCCGTCTCCCCCCCCCTCCCCGTCTCCCCCCCTCCCCGTCTCCCCCCCCTCCCCGTCTCCCCCCCCCTCCCCGTCTCCCCCCCCTCCCCGTCTCCCCCCCCCTCCCCGTCTCCCCCCCCTCCCCGTCTCCCCCCCCCTCCCCGTCTCCCCCCCCCTCCCCGTCTCCCCCCCCCTCCCCGTCTCCCCCCCCTCCCCGTCTCCCCCCCCCCTCCCCGTCTCCCCCCCCCTCCCCGTCTTCCCCCCCCCTCCCCGTCTCCCCCCCCCCTCCCCGTCTCCCCCCCCCTCCCCGTCTCCCCCCCCCCCTCCCCGTCTCCCCCCCCCCCTCCCCGTCTCCCCCCCCCCCTCCCCGTCTCCCCCCCCCCCTCCCCGTCTCCCCCCCCCCCTCCCCGTCTCCCCCCCCCCCTCCCCGTCTCCCCCCCCCCTCCCCGTCTCCCCCCCCCCCTCCCCGTCTCCCCCCCCCCTCCCCGTCTCCCCCCCCCCTCCCCGTCTCCCCCCCCCCCTCCCCGTCTCCCCCCCCCCCTCCCCGTCTCCCCCCCCCCTCCCCGTCTCCCCCCCCCCCTCCCTGTCTCCCCCCCCCCCCTCCCTGTCTCCCCCCCCCCCTCCCCTGTCTCCCCCCCCCCTCCCTGTCTCCCCCCCCCCTCCCTGTCTCCCCCCCCCCTCCCTGTCTCCCCCCCCCCTCCCTGTCTCCCCCCCCCCTCCCTGTCTCCCCCCCCCTCCCTGTCTCCCCCCCCCCTCCCTGTCTCCCCCCCCCCCCTGTCTCCCCCCCCCCCCTCCCTGTCTCCCCCCCCCCCTCCCTGTCTCCCCCCCCCCCCCCTGTCTCCCCCCCCCCCCCCCTGTCTCCCCCCCCCCCCCTCCCTGTCTCCCCCCCCCCTCCCTGTCTCCCCCCCCCCCCTGTCTCCCCCCCCCCTCCCTGTCTCCCCCCCCCCTCCCTGTCTCCCCCCCCCCTCCCTGTCTCCCCCCCCCCCTGTCTCCCCCCCCCTCCCCTGTCTCCCCCCCCCTCCGTGTCTCCCCCCCCCTCCCTGTCTCCCCCCCCCTCCCTGTCTCCCCCCCCCTCCCTGTCTCCCCCCCCCCTCCCTGTCTCCCCCCCCCCTCCCTGTCTCCCCCCCCCTCCCTGTCTCCCCCCCCCTCCCTGTCTCCCCCCCCCTCCCTGTCTCCCCCCCCTCCCTGTCTCCCCCCCCCTCCCTGTCTCCCCCCCCCTCCCTGTCTCCCCCCCCTCCCTGTCTCCCCCCCCTCCCTGTCTCCCCCCCCCCTCCCTGCCTCCCCCCCCCCTCCCTGCCTCCCCCCCCCTCCCTGCCTCGCCCCCCCACCCCCCGTCTCCCCCGCCCCCCCCGTCTCTCCTCCCCCCCCCCCCCCCGGCCTCCCCCACCCCCCCCCCCCCCCCCGCTCACCCCCCCCGCCCGCTCACCCCCCCCCGCCCGCTCACCCCCCCCGCTCACCCCCCCCCGCCCGCTCACCCCCCCCCGCCGCTCACCCCCCCCGCCCGCTCACCCCCCCGCCCGCTCACCCCCCCCGCCCGCTCACCCCCCCCCGCCCGCTCACCCCCCCCCGCCCGCTCACCCCCCGCCCCCCCGCCCCCCCCCCGCCCGCTCACCCCCCCCCGCCCGCTCACCCCCCCCGCCCGCTCACCCCCCCCGCCCGCTCACCCCCCCCGCCCGCTCACCCCCCCCGCCCGCTCACCCCCCCCCGCCCGCTCACCCCCCCCGCCCGCTCACCCCCCCCGCCCGCTCACCCCCCCCGCCCGCTCGCCCCCCCCGCCCGCTCGCCCCCCCCCGCCCGCTCGCCCCCCCCGCCCGCTCGCCCCCCCCGCCCGCTCGCCCCCCCCGCCCGCTCGCCCCCCCCGCCCGCTCGCCCCCCCCGCCCGCTCGCCCCCCCGCCCGCTCGCCCCCCCGCCCGCTCGCCCCCCCCGCCCGCTCGCCCCCCCCGCCCGCTCGCCCCCCCCGCCCGCTCGCCCCCCCGCCCGCTCGCCCCCCCCCGCCCGCTCGCCCCCCCCCGCCCGCTCGCCCCCCCCGCCCGCTCGCCCCCCCCGCCCGCTCGCCCCCCCGCCCGCTCGCCCCCCCCCGCCCGCTCGCCCCCCCCGCCCGCTCGCCCCCCCCGCCCGCTCGCCCCCCCCGCCCGCTCGCCCCCCCGCCCGCTCGCCCCCCCCGCCCGCTCGCCCCCCCCGCCCGCTCGCCCCCCCCGCCCGCTCGCCCCCCCCGCCCGCTCGCCCCCCCCCGCCCGCTCGCCCCCCCCGCCCGCTCGCCCCCCCCGCCCGCTCGCCCCCCCCCGCCCGCTCGCCCCCCCGCCCGCTCGCCCCCCCCGCCCGCTCGCCCCCCCCGCCCGCTCGCCCCCCCCGCCCGCTCCCCCCCCGCCCGCCCCCCCCGCCCGCCCCCCCGCTCACCCCCCCGCCCGCTCACCCCCCCCGCCCGCTCACCCCCCCCGCCCGCTCACCCCCCCCGCCCGCTCACCCCCCCCGCCCGCTCACCCCCCCCGCCCGCTCACCCCCCCCGCCCGCTCACCCCCCCCCGCCCGCTCACCCCCCCCGCCCGCTCACCCCCCCCGCCCGCTCACCCCCCCCGCCCGCTCACCCCCCCCGCCCGCTCACCCCCCCCGCCCGCTCACCCCCCCCGCCCGCTCACCCCCCCCGCCCGCTCACCCCCCCCGCCCGCTCACCCCCCCGCCCGCTCACCCCCCCCCCGCCCGCTCACCCCCCCCCGCCCGCTCACCCCC
>NW_027593600.1:0-29528 GCF_964213995.1 Mustelus asterias
ACAGACGTTACGCTCCCCCGACGCAGCGCACACTTTACATTCCCCCAACACAGCGCACACTTTACATTCCCCCAACGCAGCGCACACTTTACGCTCCCCCAACACAGTGCAGACATTACGCTCCCCCAACGCAGCGCACACTTTACGCTCCCCCAACACAGTGCAGACATTACGCTCCCCCAACACAGTGCAGACATTACGCTCCCCCAACGCAGCGCAGACGTTACGCTCCCCCGACGCGGTGCAGACATTACGCTCCCCCAACGCAGCGCAGACGTTACGCTCCCCCGACGCGGTGCAGACATTACGCTCCCCCGACGCGGTGCAGACATTACGCTCCCCCAACGCAGCGCAGACGTTACACTCCCCGACGCACACAGGCACCCCACCCAACATCTCGTTCTCTGCTGCACCCTCATCAATCTGTGCCCCTCTGGTTACCCTCCTCCTGCCGCGAGAAACACACTCTCCTTACTTACTCCATCCAGATCCCCTCAACAGCTGCAGCGCATTGCCCAGCCTGGCACTGCCACGAGACAGACTTGCCCACCCACTCACCCCCCCATCCCCCGCCACTTCCCCCTTGGCACGAGCTTCATCAAGGCAGCACGGTGGCACAGTGGGTTAGCACTGCTGCCTCACAGAGCCAGGGACCCGGGTTTGATTCCCGGTTCAGGTCACTGTCTGTGCGGAGTCTGCACGTTCTCCCCGTGTCTGCGTGGGTTTCCTCCCACAGTCTGAAAGATGTGCAGGTTCGGGTGGATTGGCCGTCACCTCAATGTAACCCGAACAGGCGCCGGAGTGCGGCGACGAGGGGATTTTCACAGCAACTTCATTGCAGTGTTAATGTAAGCCTTACTGGTGACACGAATAAATGAACTTACCTCCGGGATGGGTGAGTTTAAGCCGGGAATTTTGAGGTTGGGGTAGGATGGTGGAGGGCCGTACCTCTGCATTGCAATCAGCCAGGGCGGGGGAACCTTGTGCGCGTTCTGCAGAGGAAACAAGAGATCTGGAGTTAGAAGAAGCCACAGGGGACAAGGGGAGACTTCAGACAGACACCCCCACAGGAACACGCTGAGGACGCGATGTCCCAGAGTGCAACACAGGAGCCGCAAACCACAGGCGGAGGAGATATTCACACAGCCGACAAACACTGTTAACAATGTCTTACAGGAGGAGAGACAAAGGCACGGTTAGGGGCAGGAATTCCAGAGTTGAGGGATCAGGAGAGAGAGGGGAGGGAGGGCAGGAGGACAGAGGGGGGAGGGAGGGCAGGAGGACAGAGGGGGGAGGGAGGGCAGGAGGACAGAGGGGGGAGGGAGGGCAGGAGGACAGAGGGGGGAGGGAGGGCAGGAGGACAGAGGGGGGAGGGAGGGCAGGAGGACAGAGGGGGGAGGGAGGGCAGGAGGACAGAGGGGGGAGGGAGGGCAGGAGGACAGAGGGGGGAGGGAGGGCAGGAGGACAGAGGGGGGAGGGAGGGCAGGAGGACAGAGAGGGGGGAGGGCAGGGGAGAGAGGGGGGAGGGCAGGGGAGAGAGGGGGGAGGGCAGGGGAGAGAGGGGGGAGGGCAGGGGAGAGAGGGGGGAGGGCAGGGGAGAGAGGGGGGAGGGCAGGGGAGAGAGGGGGGAGGGCAGGGGAGAGAGGGGGGAGGGCAGGGGAGAGAGGGGGGAGGGCAGGGGAGAGAGGGGGGAGGGCAGGGGAGAGAGGGGGGAGGGCAGGGGAGAGAGGGGGGAGGGCAGGGGAGAGAGGGGGGAGGGCAGGGGAGAGAGGGGGGAGGGCAGGGGAGAGAGGGGGGAGGGCAGGGGAGAGAGGGGGGAGGGCAGGGGAGAGAGGGGGGAGGGCAGGGGAGAGAGGGGGGAGGGCAGGGGAGAGAGGGGGGAGGGCAGGGGAGAGAGGGGGGAGGGCAGGGGAGAGAGGGGGGAGGGCAGGGGAGAGAGGGGGGAGGGCAGGGGAGAGAGGGGGGAGGGCAGGGGAGAGAGGGGGGAGGGCAGGGGAGAGAGGGGGGAGGGCAGGGGAGAGAGGGGGGAGGGCAGGGGAGAGAGGGGGGAGGGCAGGGGAGAGAGGGGGGAGGGCAGGGGAGAGAGGGGGAGGGCAGGGGAGAGGGGGGGGAGGGCAGGGGAGAGAGGGGGGAGGGCAGGGGAGAGAGGGGGGAGGGCAGGGGAGAGAGGGGGGAGGGCAGGGGAGAGAGGGGGGAGGGCAGGGGAGAGAGGGGGGAGGGCAGGGGAGAGAGGGGGGAGGGCAGGGGAGAGAGGGGGGAGGGCAGGGGAGAGAGGGGGGAGGGCAGGGGAGAGAGGGGGGAGGGCAGGGGAGAGAGGGGGGTGGGCAGGGGAGAGAGGGGGGAGGGCAGGGGAGAGAGGGGGGAGGGCAGGGGAGAGAGGGGGGAGGGCAGGGGAGAGAGGGGGGAGGGCAGGGGAGAGAGGGGGGAGGGCAGGGGAGAGAGGGGGGAGGGCAGGGGAGAGAGGGGGGAGGGCAGGGGAGAGAGGGGGGAGGGCAGGGGAGAGAGGGGGGAGGGCAGGGGAGAGAGGGGGAGGGCAGGGGAGAGAGGGGGGAGGGCAGGGGAGAGAGGGGGGAGGGCAGGGGAGAGAGGGTGGAGGGCAGGGGAGAGAGGGGGGAGGGCAGGGGAGAGAGGGGGGAGGGGAGGGGGAGGGAGGGCAGGAGAGAGAGGGTGGGGAGGGAAGGGGAGGGAAGGGGAGGGGAGGGCAGGGGAGGGGAGGGCAGGGGAGGGCAGGGGAGGGCAGGGGAGGGCAGGCAGTTGGGTAACAGCACTTGGTCAGGTGACCATTGTTGCCAATCTGAGACTCTGCTGCTGGTATTAACTCTTTGTAAGAAGCCGGGAAGGACTGCAATGTTCACATAGTGTCCACTGTCACCATGGACAGGCACGCTCAGTTCCACAGACACAGGATCACTGCAGACCAGGCAGCCTGTCCAATCAGAGGGAACCAGAGGCCTCCCCACACCCACAGCAACACATACCCGACTCCTCCGCTCACATTTCCCCAGTTTTACCGCTTTCTAAATGCTGCTGCTGCCCAGAGACAACACCATAAAATACAGTACTGGTGGGGACGGGTCTGTCACTGTATAACACTGGGGTACAGTACTGGTGGGGACGGGTCTGTCACTGTATAACACTGGGGTACAGTACTGGTGGGGACGGGTCTGTCACTATAACACTGGGGTACAGTACTGGTGGGGACGGGTCTGTCACTATAACACTGGGGTACAGTACTGGTGGGGACGGGTCTGTCACTGTATAACACTGGGGTACAGTACTGGTGGGGATGGGTCTGTCACTGTATAACACTGGGGTACAGTACTGGTGGGGACGGGTCTGTCGCTGTATATCACTGGGGTACAGTGCTGGTGGGGATGGGTCTGTCACTGTATAACACTGGGGTACAGTACTGGTGGGGACGGGTCTGTCCTGTATAACACTGGGGTACAGTACTGGTGGGGACGGGTCTGTCACTATAACACTGGGGTACAGTACTGGTGGGGACGGGTCTGTCATTGTATAACACTGGGGTACAGTACTGGTGGGGACGGGTCTGTCACTGTATAACACTGGGGTACAGTACTGGTGGGGACGGGTCTGTCACTGTATAACACTGGGGTACAGTACTGGTGGGGACGGGTCTGTCACTATAACACTGGGGTACAGTACTGGTGGGGACGGGTCTGTCACTATAACACTGGGGTACAGTACTGGTGGGGACGGGTCTGTCACTGTATAACACTGGGGTACAGTACTGGTGGGGATGGGTCTGTCACTGTATAACACTGGGGTACAGTACTGGTGGGGACGGGTCTGTCGCTGTATATCACTGGGGTACAGTGCTGGTGGGGATGGGTCTGTCACTGTATAACACTGGGGTACAGTACTGGTGGGGACGGGTCTGTCACTATAACACTGGGGTACAGTACTGGTGGGGACGGGTCTGTCATTGTATAACACTGGGGTACAGTACTGGTGGGGACGGGTCTGTCACTGTATAACACTGGGGTACAGTACTGGTGGGGACGGGTCTGTCACTGTATAACACTGGGGTACAGTACTGGTGGGGACGGGTCTGTCACTGTATAACACTGGGGTACAGTACTGGTGGGGATGGGTCTGTCACTGTATAACACTGGGGTACAGTACTGGTGGGGACGGGTCTGTCGCTGTATATCACTGGGGT
Organism: Mustelus asterias; assembly: GCF_964213995.1. Classification (NCBI taxonomy): domain Eukaryota; kingdom Metazoa; phylum Chordata; class Chondrichthyes; order Carcharhiniformes; family Triakidae; genus Mustelus; species Mustelus asterias. The sequence goes on from NW_027593600.1 coordinate 4,187, forward strand.
ACAGTGCTGGTGGGGATGGGTCTGTCACTGTATAACACTGTGGTACAGTACTGGTGGGGACGGGTCTGTCACTATAACACTGGGGTACAGTACTGGTGGGGACGGGTCTGTCATTGTATAACACTGGGGTACAGTACTGGTGGGGACGGGTCTGTCACTGTATAACACTGGGGTACAGTACTGGTGGGGATGGGTCTGTCACTGTATAACACTGGGGTACAGTACTGGTGGGGACGTGTCTGTCACTGTATAACACTGGGGTACAGTACTGGTGGGGACGGGTCTGTCACTGTATAACACTGGGGTACAGGACTGGTGGGGACGTGTCTGTCACTGTATAACACTGGGGTACAGTACTGGTGGGGACGGGTCTGTCACTGTATAACACTGGGGTACAGTACTGGTGGGGACGTGTCTGTCACTGTATAACACTGGGGTACAGTACTGGTGGGGCCGGGTCTGTCGCTGTATAACACTGGGGTACAGTACTGGTGGGGCCGGGTCTGTCGCTGTATAACACTGGGGTACAGTACTGGTGGGGCCGGGTCTGTCGCTGTATAACACTGGGGTACAGTACTGGTGGGGCCGGGTCTGTCGCTGTATAACACTGGGGTGCAGTACTGGTGGGGACGGGTCTGTCACTGTATAACACTGGGGTACAGTACTGGTGGGGCCGGGTCTGTCGCTGTATAACACTGGGGTACAGTACTGGTGGGGCCGGGTCTGTCGCTGTATAACACTGGGGTGCAGTACTGGTGGGGACGGGTCTGTCACTGTATAACACTGAGGTACAGTACTGGTGGGGCCGGGTCTGTCGCTGTATAACACTGGGGTTCAGTACTGGTGGGGACGGGTCTGTCACTGTATAACACTGGGGTACAGTACTGGTGGGGACGGGTCTGTCGCTGTATAACACTGGGGTACAGTACTGGTGGGGACGGGTCTGTCACTGTATAACACTTGGGTACAGTACTGGTGGGGACGGGTCTGTCACTGTATAACACTGGGGTACAGTACTGGTGGGGACGGGTCTGTCGCTGTATAACACTGGGGTACAGTACTGGTGGGGACGGGTCTGTCACTGTGTAACACTGGGGTACAGTACTGGTGGGGATGGGTATGTCACTGTATAACACTGGGGTACAGTACTGGTGGGGACGGGTCTGTCACTGTATAACACTGGGGTACAGTACTGGTGGGGACGGGTCTGTCACTGTATAACACTGGAGTACAGTACTGGTGGGGACGGGTCTGTCACTGTGTAACACTGGGGTACAGTACTGGTGGGGACGGGTCTGTCGCTGTATAACACTGGGGTACAGTACTGGTGGGGACGGGTCTGTCACTGTATAACACTGGAGTACAGTACTGGTGGGGACGGGTCTGTCACTGTATAACACTGGGGTACAGCACTGGTGGGGACGGGTCTGTCACTGTATAACACTGGGGTACAGCACTGGTGGGGACGGGTCTGTCACTGTATAACACTGGGGTACAGTACTGGTGTGGACGGGTCTGTCACTGTATAACACAGGGGTACAGTACTGGTGGGGATGGGTCTGTCACTGTATAACACTGGGGTACAGTACTGGTGGGGACGGGTCTGTCACTGTATAACACTGGTGTACAGTACTGGTGGGGACGGGTCTGTCACTGTATAACACTGGTGTACAGTACTGGTGGGGACGGGTCTGTCACTATAACACTGGGGTACAGTACTGGTGGGGGCGGGTCTGTCGCTGTGTAACAATGGGGTACAGTACTGGTGGGGACGGGTCCGTCACTGTATAACACTGGGGTACAGTACTGGTGGGGACGGGTCTGTCACTGTATAACACTGGGGTGCAGTACTGGTGGGGACGGGTCTGTCACTGTATAACACTGGGGTACAGTACTGGTGGGGATGGGTCTGTCACTGTATAACACTGGGGTACAGTACTGGTGGGGACGGGTCTGTCACTGTATAACACTGGGGTACAGCACTGGTGGGGACGGGTCTGTCGCTGTATAACACTGGGGTACAGTACTGGTGGGGACGGGTCTGTCACTGTATAACACTGGGGTACAGTACTGGTGGGGACGGGTCTGTCGCTGTATAACACTGGGGTACAGTACTGGTGGGGACGGGTCTGTCACTGTATAACACTGGAGTACAGTACTGGTGGGGATGGGTCTGTCACTGTATAACACTGGGGTACAGTACTGGTGGGGACGGGTCTGTCACTGTATAACACTGGGGTACAGTACTGGTGGGGATGTGTCTGTCACTGTATAACACTGGGGTACAGTACTGGTGGGGACGGGTCTGTCACTGTATAACACTGGGGGACAGTACTGGTGGGGATGGGTCTGTCACTGTATAACACTGGGGTACAGTACTGGTGGGGACGGGTCTGTCACTGTATAACACTGGGGTACAGTACTGGTGGGGATGGGTCTGTCACTGTATAACACTGGGGTACAGTACTGGTGGGGACGGGTCTGTCACTGTATAACACTGGGGTACAGTACTGGTGGGGACGGGTCTGTCACTGTATAGCACTGGGGTACAGTACTGGTGGGGACGGGTCTGTCACTGTATAACACTGGGGTACAGTACTGGTGGGGACGGGTCTGTCGCTGTATAACACTGGGGTACAGTACTGGTGGGGACGGGTCTGTCACTGTATAACACTGGGGTACAGTACTGGTGGGGACGGGTCTGTCACTGTATAACACTGGGGTACAGTACTGGTGGGGACGGGTCTGTCACTGTATAACACTGGGGTACAGTACTGGTGGGGACGGGTCTGTCACTGTATAACACTGGGGTACAGTACTGGTGGGGACGGGTCTGTCACTGTATAACACTGGGGTACAGTACTGGTGGGGACGGGTCTGTCACTGTATAACACTGGGGTACAGTACTGGTGGGGACGGGTCTGTCGCTGTATAACACTGGGGTACAGTACTGGTGGGGCCGGGTCTGTCGCTGTATAACACTGGGGTGCAGTACTGGTGGGGACGGGTCTGTCACTGTATAACACTGGGGTACAGTACTGGTGGGGCCGGGTCTGTCGCTGTATAACACTGGGGTTCAGTACTGGTGGGGACGGGTCTGTCACTGTATAACACTGGGGTACAGTACTGGTGGGGACGGGTCTGTCGCTGTATAACACTGGGGTACAGTACTGGTGGGGACGGGTCTGTCACTGTATAACACTTGGGTACAGTACTGGTGGGGACGGGTCTGTCACTGTATAACACTGGGGTACAGTACTGGTGGGGACGGGTCTGTCGCTGTATAACACTGGGGTACAGTACTGGTGGGGACGGGTCTGTCACTGTGTAACACTGGGGTACAGTACTGGTGGGGATGGGTATGTCACTGTATAACACTGGGGTACAGTACTGGTGGGGACGGGTCTGTCACTGTATAACACTGGGGTACAGTACTGGTGGGGACGGGTCTGTCACTGGATAACACTGGAGTACAGTACTGGTGGGGACGGGTCTGTCACTGTGTAACACTGGGGTACAGTACTGGTGGGGATGGGTCTGTCACTGTATAACACTGGGGTACAGTACTGGTGGGGACGGGTCTGTCGCTGTATAACACTGGGGTACAGTACTGGTGGGGACGGGTCTGTCACTGTATAACACTGGGGTACAGTACTGGTGGGGATGGGGCTGTCACTGTATAACACTGGGGTACAGCACTGGTGGGGACGGGTCTGTCGCTGTATAACACTGGGGTACAGTACTGGTGGGGACGGGTCTGTCACTGTATAACACTGGGGTACAGCACTGGTGGGGACGGGTCTGTCACTGTATAACACTGGGGTACAGTACTGGTGTGGACGGGTCTGTCACTGTATAACACTGGGGTACAGTACTGGTGGGGATGGGTCTGTCACTGTATAACACTGGGGTACAGTACTGGTGGGGACGGGTCTGTCACTGTATAACACTGGGGTACAGTGCTGGTGGGGACAGGTCTGTCACTATAACACTGGGGTACAGTACTGGTGGGGACGGGTCTGTCGCTGTGTAACAATGGGGTACAGTACTGGTGGGGATGGGTCTGTCACTGTGTATAACACTGGGGTACAGTACTGGTGGGGACGGGTCTATCACTGTATAACACTGGTGTACAGTACTGGTGGGGACGGGTCTGTCACTATAACACTGGGGTACAGTACTGGTGGGGGCGGGTCTGTCGCTGTGTAACAATGGGGTACAGTACTGGTGGGGACGGGTCCGTCACTGTATAACACTGGGGTACAGTACTGGTGGGGATGGGTCTGTCACTGTATAACACTGGGGTACAGTACTGGTGGGGACGGGTCTGTCACTGTATAACACTGGGGTACAGCACTGGTGGGGACGGGTCTGTCGCTGTATAACACTGGGGTACAGTACTGGTGGGGACGGGTCTGTCACTGTATAACACTGGGGTACAGTACTGGTGGGGACGGGTCTGTCGCTGTATAACACTGGGGTACAGTACTGGTGGGGACGGGTCTGTCACTGTATAACACTGGAGTACAGTACTGGTGGGGATGGGTCTGTCACTGTATAACACTGGGGTACAGTACTGGTGGGGACGGGTCTGTCACTGTATAACACTGGGGTACAGTACTGGTGGGGATGGGTCTGTCACTGTATAACACTGGGGTACAGTACTGGTGGGGACGGGTCTGTCACTGTATAACACTGGGGGACAGTACTGGTGGGGATGGGTCTGTCACTGTATAACACTGGGGTACAGTACTGGTGGGGACGGGTCTGTCACTGTATAACACTGGGGTACAGTACTGGTGGGGATGGGTCTGTCACTGTATAACACTGGGGTACAGTACTGGTGGGGACGGGTCTGTCACTGTATAACACTGGGGTACAGTACTGGTGGGGACGGGTCTGTCACTGTATAGCACTGGGGTACAGTACTGGTGGGGACGGGTCTGTCACTGTATAACACTGGGGTACAGTACTGGTGGGGACGGGTCTGTCGCTGTATAACACTGGGGTACAGTACTGGTGGGGACGGGTCTGTCACTGTATAACACTGGGGTACAGTACTGGTGGGGACGGGTCTGTCACTGTATAACACTGGGGTACAGTACTGGTGGGGACGGGTCTGTCACTGTATAACACTGGGGTACAGTACTGGTGGGGACGGGTCTGTCACTGTATAACACTGGGGTACAGTACTGGTGGGGACGGGTCTGTCACTGTATAACACTGGGGTACAGTACTGGTGGGGACGGGTCTGTCACTGTATAACACTGGGGTACAGTACTGGTGGGGACGGGTCTGTCACTGTATAACACTGGGGTACAGTACTGGTGGGGACGGGTCTGTCACTGTATAACACTGGGGTACAGTACTGGTGGGGACGGGTCTGTCACTGTATAACACTGGGGTACAGTACTGGTGGGGACGGGTCTGTCACTGTATAACACTGGGGTACAGTACTGGTGGGGACGGGTCTGTCACTGTATAACACTGGGGTACAGCACTGGTGGGGACGGGTCTGTCACTGTATAACACTGGGGTACAGTACTGGTGTGGACGGGTCTGTCACTGTATAACACTGGGGTACAGTACTGGTGGGGATGGGTCTGTCACTGTATAACACTGGGGTACAGTACTGGTGGGGACGGGTCTGTCACTGTATAACACTGGGGTACAGTACTGGTGGGGACGGGTCTGTCACTGTATAACACTGGGGTACAGTACTGGTGGGGACGGATCTGTCGCTGTATAACACTGGGGTACAGTACTGGTGGGGACGGGTCTGTCACTGTATAACACTGGGGTACAGTACTGGTGGGGACGGGTCTGTCACTGTATAACACTGGGGTACAGTACTGGTGGGGATGGGTCTGTCACTGTATAACACTGGGGTACAGTACTGGTGGGGACGGGTCTGTCACTGTATAACACTGGGGTACAGCACTGGTGGGGACGGGTCTGTCGCTGTATAACACTGGGGTACAGTACTGGTGGGGACGGGTCTGTCACTGTATAACACTGGGGTACAGTACTGGTGGGGACGGGTCTGTCGCTGTATAACACTGGGGTACAGTACTGGTGGGGACGGGTCTGTCACTGTATAACACTGGAGTACAGTACTGGTGGGGATGGGTCTGTCACTGTAACACTGGGGTACAGTACTGGTGGGGACGGGTCTGTCACTGTGTTACACTGGGGTACAGTACTGGTGGGGACGGGTCTGTCGCTGTATAACACTGGGGTACAGTACTGGTGGGGACGGGTCTGTCACTGTATAACACTGGGGTACAGTACTGGTGGGGACAGGTCTGTCGCTGTATAACACTGGGGTACAGTACTGGTGGGGACGGGTCTGTCGCTGTATAACACTGGGGTACAGTACTGGTGGGGACGGGTCTGTCACTGTATAACACTGTGGTACTGTACTGGTGGGGACGGGTCTGTCACTGTATAACACTGGAGTACAGTACTGGTGGGGATGGGTCTGTCACTGTATAACACTGGGGTACAGTACTGGTGGGGACGGGTCTGTCACTGTATAACACTGGGGTACAGTACTGGTGGGGATGGGTCTGTCACTGTATAACACTGGGGTACAGTACTGGTGTTGACGGGTCTGTCACTGTATAACACTGGGGTACAGTACTGGTGGGGATGGGTCTGTCACTGTATAACACTGGGGTACAGTACTGGTGGGGACGGGTCTGTCACTGTGTAACACTGGGGTACAGTACTGGTGGGGACGGGTCTGTCACTGTATAACACTGGGGTACAGTACTGGTGGGGACGGGTCTGTCACTGTATAACACTGGGGTACAGTACTGGTGGGGATGGGTCTGTCACTGTATAACACTGGGGTACAGTACTGGTTGGGACGGGTCTGTCACTGTATAACACTGGGGTACAGTACTGGTGGGGATGGGTCTGTCACTGTATAACACTGGGGTACAGTACTGGTGGGGACGGGTCTGTCACTGTATAACACTGGGGTACAGTACTGGTGGGGACGGGTCTGTCACTGTATAACACTGGGGTACAGTACTGGTGGGGATGGGTCTGTCACTGTATAACACTGGGGTACAGTACTGGTGTTGACGGGTCTGTCACTGTATAACACTGGGGTACAGTACTGGTGGGGATGGGTCTGTCACTGTATAACACTGGGGTACAGTACTGGTGGGGACGGGTCTGTCACTGTATAACACTGGGGTACAGTACTGGTGGGGATGGGTCTGTCACTGTATAACACTGGGGTACAGTACTGGTGGGGACGGGTCTGTCACTGTATAACACTGGGGTACAGTACTGGTGGGGATGGGTCTGTCACTGTATAACACTGGGGTACAGTACTGGTGGGGACGGGTCTGTCACTGTATAACACTGGGGTACAGTACTGGTGGGGACGGGTCTGTCACTGTATAACACTGGGGTACAGTACTGGTGGGGACGGGTCTGTCACTGTATAACACTGGGGTACAGTACTGGTGGGGACGGGTCTGTCCTGTATAACACTGGGGTACAGTACTGGTGGGGACGGGTCTGTCACTGTATAACACTGGGGTACAGTACTGGTGGGGACGGGTCTGTCACTGTATAACACTGGGGTACAGTACTGGTGGGGACGGGTCTGTCACTGTATAACACTGGGGTACAGTACTGGTGGGGACGGGTCTGTCACTGTATAACACTGGGGTACAGTACTGGTGGGGACGGGTCTGTCACTGTATAACACTGGGGTACAGTACTGGTGGGGACGGGTCTGTCACTGTATAACACTGGGGTACAGTACTGGTGGGGACGGGTCTGTCACTGTATAACACTGGGGTACAGTACTGGTGGGGACGGGTCTGTCACTGTATAACACTGGGGTACAGTACTGGTGGGGATGGGTCTGTCACTGTATAACACTGGGGTACAGTACTGGTGGGGACGGGTCTGTCACTGTATAACACTGGGGTACAGTACTGGTGGGGACGGGTCTGTCACTGTATAACACTGGGGTACAGTACTGGTGGGGACGGGTCTGTCACTGTATAACACTGGGGTACAGTACTGGTGGGGACGGGTCTGTCACTGTATAACACTGGGGTACAGTACTGGTGGGGATGGGTCTGTCACTGTATAACACTGGGGTACAGTACTGGTGGGGACGGGTCTGTTACTGTATAACACTGGGGTACAGTACTGGTGGGGATGGGTCTGTCACTGTATAACACTGGGGTACAGTACTGGTGGGGACGGGTCTGTCACTGTATAACACTGGGGTACAGTACTGGTGGGGACGGGTCTGTCACTGTATAACACTGGGGTACAGTACTGGTGGGGACGGGTCTGTCACTGTATAACACTGGGGTACAGTACTGGTGGGGACGGGTCTGTCACTGTATAACACTGGGGTACAGTACTGGTGGGGACGGGTCTGTCACTGTATAACACTGGGGTACAGTACTGGTGGGGACGGGTCTGTCCTGTATAACACTGGGGTACAGTACTGGTGGGGACGGGTCTGTCACTGTATAACACTGGGGTACAGTACTGGTGGGGACGGGTCTGTCACTGTATAACACTGGGGTACAGTACTGGTGGGGACGGGTCTGTCACTGTATAACACTGGGGTACAGTACTGGTGGGGACGGGTCTGTCACTGTATAACACTGGGGTACAGTACTGGTGGGGACGGGTCTGTCACTGTATAACACTGGGGTACAGTACTGGTGGGGACGGGTCTGTCACTGTATAACACTGGGGTACAGTACTGGTGGGGACGGGTCTGTCACTGTATAACACTGGGGTACAGTACTGGTGGGGACGGGTCTGTCACTGTATAACACTGGGGTACAGTACTGGTGGGGACGGGTCTGTCACTGTATAACACTGGGGTACAGTACTGGTGGGGATGGGTCTGTCACTGTATAACACTGGGGTACAGTACTGGTGGGGACGGGTCTGTCACTGTATAACACTGGGGTACAGTACTGGTGGGGACGGGTCTGTCACTGTATAACACTGGGGTACAGTACTGGTGGGGACGGGTCTGTCACTGTATAACACTGGGGTACAGTACTGGTGGGGACGGGTCTGTCACTGTATAACACTGGGGTACAGTACTGGTGGGGATGGGTCTGTCACTGTATAACACTGGGGTACAGTACTGGTGGGGACGGGTCTGTTACTGTATAACACTGGGGTACAGTACTGGTGGGGATGGGTCTGTCACTGTATAACACTGGGGTACAGTACTGGTGGGGACGGGTCTGTCACTGTATAACACTGGGGTACAGTACTGGTGGGGACGGGTCTGTCACTGTATAACACTGGGGTACAGTACTGGTGGGGACGGGTCTGTCACTGTATAACACTGGGGTACAGTACTGGTGGGGACGGGTCTGTCACTGTATAACACTGGGGTACAGTACTGGTGGGGACGGGTCTGTCACTGTATAACACTGGGGTACAGTACTGGTGGGGACGGGTCTGTCCTGTATAACACTGGGGTACAGTACTGGTGGGGACGGGTCTGTCACTGTATAACACTGGGGTACAGTACTGGTGGGGACGGGTCTGTCACTGTATAACACTGGGGTACAGTACTGGTGGGGACGGGTCTGTCACTGTATAACACTGGGGTACAGTACTGGTGGGGACGGGTCTGTCACTGTATAACACTGGGGTACAGTACTGGTGGGGACGGGTCTGTCACTGTATAACACTGGGGTACAGTACTGGTGGGGACGGGTCTGTCACTGTATAACACTGGGGTACAGTACTGGTGGGGACGGGTCTGTCACTGTATAACACTGGGGTACAGTACTGGTGGGGACGGGTCTGTCACTGTATAACACTGGGGTACAGTACTGGTGGGGACGGGTCTGTCACTGTATAACACTGGGGTACAGTACTGGTGGGGATGGGTCTGTCACTGTATAACACTGGGGTACAGTACTGGTGGGGACGGGTCTGTCACTGTATAACACTGGGGTACAGTACTGGTGGGGACGGGTCTGTCACTGTATAACACTGGGGTACAGTACTGGTGGGGACGGGTCTGTTACTGTATAACACTGGGGTACAGTACTGGTGGGGACGGGTCTGTCACTGTATAACACTGGGGTACAGTACTGGTGGGGACAGGTCTGTCGCTGTATAACACTGGGGTACAGTACTGGTGGGGACGGGTCTGTCACTGTATAACACTGGGGTACAGTACTGGTGGGGACACGTCTGTCACTGTATAACACTGGGGCACAGTACTGGTGGGGACGGGTCTGTCACTGTATAACACTGGGGTACAGTACTGGTGGGGACGGGTCTGTCACTGTATAACACTGGGGTACAGTACTGGTGGGGACGGGTCTGTCACTGTATAACACTGGGGTACAGTACTGGTGGGGATGGGTCTGTCACTGTATAACACTGGGGTACAGTACTGGTGGGGACGGGTCTGTTACTGTATAACACTGGGGTACAGTACTGGTGGGGATGGGTCTGTCACTGTATAACACTGGGGTACAGTACTGGTGGGGACGGGTCTGTCACTGTATAACACTGGGGTACAGTACTGGTGGGGACGGGTCTGTCACTGTATAACACTGGGGTACAGTACTGGTGGGGACGGGTCTGTCACTGTATAACACTGGGGTACAGTACTGGTGGGGACGGGTCTGTCACTGTATAACACTGGGGTACAGTACTGGTGGGGACGGGTCTGTCACTGTATAACACTGGGGTACAGTACTGGTGGGGACGGGTCTGTCCTGTATAACACTGGGGTACAGTACTGGTGGGGACGGGTCTGTCACTGTATAACACTGGGGTACAGTACTGGTGGGGACGGGTCTGTCACTGTATAACACTGGGGTACAGTACTGGTGGGGACGGGTCTGTCACTGTATAACACTGGGGTACAGTACTGGTGGGGACGGGTCTGTCACTGTATAACACTGGGGTACAGTACTGGTGGGGACGGGTCTGTCACTGTATAACACTGGGGTACAGTACTGGTGGGGACGGGTCTGTCACTGTATAACACTGGGGTACAGTACTGGTGGGGACGGGTCTGTCACTGTATAACACTGGGGTACAGTACTGGTGGGGACGGGTCTGTCACTGTATAACACTGGGGTACAGTACTGGTGGGGACGGGTCTGTCACTGTATAACACTGGGGTACAGTACTGGTGGGGATGGGTCTGTCACTGTATAACACTGGGGTACAGTACTGGTGGGGACGGGTCTGTCACTGTATAACACTGGGGTACAGTACTGGTGGGGACGGGTCTGTCACTGTATAACACTGGGGTACAGTACTGGTGGGGACGGGTCTGTCACTGTATAACACTGGGGTACAGTACTGGTGGGGACGGGTCTGTCACTGTATAACACTGGGGTACAGTACTGGTGGGGATGGGTCTGTCACTGTATAACACTGGGGTACAGTACTGGTGGGGACGGGTCTGTTACTGTATAACACTGGGGTACAGTACTGGTGGGGACGGGTCTGTCACTGTATAACACTGGGGTACAGTACTGGTGGGGACAGGTCTGTCGCTGTATAACACTGGGGTACAGTACTGGTGGGGACGGGTCTGTCACTGTATAACACTGGGGTACAGTACTGGTGGGGACACGTCTGTCACTGTATAACACTGGGGCACAGTACTGGTGGGGACACGTCTGTCACTGTATAACACTGGGGTACAGTACTGGTGGGGACACGTCTGTCACTGTATAACACTGGGGTACAGTACTGGTGGGGACGGGTCTGTCGCTGTATAACACTGGGGTACAGTACTGGTGGGGACGGGTCTGTCGCTGTATAACACTGGGGTACAGTACTGGTGGGGACACGTCTGTCACTGTATAACACTGGGGTACAGTACTGGTGGGGACACGTCTGTCACTGTATAACACTGGGGTACAGTACTGGTGGGGATGGGTCTGTCGCTGTGTAACACTGGGGTACAGTACTGGTGGGGACGGGTCTGTCGCTGTATAACACTGGGGTACAGTACTGGTGGGGATGGGTCTGTCGCTGTGTAACACTGGGGTACAGTACTGGTGGGGACGGGTCTGTCGCTGTATAACACTGGGGTACAGTACTGGTGGGGACGGGTCTGTCGCTGTATAACACTGGGGTACAGTACTGGTGGGGACGGGTCTGTCACTGTGTAACACTGGGGTACAGTACTGGTGGGGACGGGTCTGTCGCTGTATAACACTGGGGTACAGTACTGGTGGGGACGGGTCTGTCACTGTATAACACTGGGGTACAGTACTGGTGGGGACGGGTCTGTCACTGTATAACACTGGGGTACAGTACTGGTGGGGACGGGTCTGTCGCTGTATCACACTGGGGTACAGTACTGGTGGGGACACGTCTGTCACTCTAAGTCTGCTGCAGCTTTGATACAGTATTTGAGCGCTCCGATCTCATTCCCAGGTGTGAAGCGACTGTTCCTGGCAGTGGGAAGACGTTACTCACAGCTCCCACCGGCATTCCGAGAGCCAGTCTCAGCTCGTCCGACAGATCTCCGGGCTTCTTCTCCTTCAGCCTCGTCTCAAACTCCTTCCCCTGTCAAAAAGCCAGGGAACAAAACACCGTCTGTCAGACAGGAAACTGCGGAGTTTCATCAGTGCTGCCTGTACTCAGAACCAGCCTCATATATAATCCATCCAGTGGGCCGAATGGCCTCCTTCTGTACTCTCGGGATTCTATTAGTGACATATTCACACAGCGCTTCACAGAATTGTAAAACCCACTGCCTGTAAGGGCGGTAAGAAGTCTCACAACACCAGGTTAAAGTCCAACAGGTTTATTTGGAATCACGAGCTTTCGGAGCGCTGCTCCTTCATCATCGAACATAGAAAAGCTACAGCAAACAGGCCCTTCGGCCCACAAGTTGTGCCGACCATGTCCCTCCCTACTAGGCTTACCTATCACCCTCTATCTTACTAACTTCCATGAACTTATCCAAAAGTCTCTGAAAAGACCCTATCGAATCCGCCTCCACCACCACTACCGGCAGCCGATCCACCCACCACCCTCTGAGTGAAAAACCTACCCCTAACATCTCCTCTGTACCTCCTCCCCAGCACCCTAAACCTGTGTCCTCTTGTGGCAACCATTTCAGCCCTGGGTAAAAGCCTCTGAGAATCCACTCTATCAATACCCCTCAACATCTTATACACCTCTATCAGGTCACCCCTCATCCTTCACTTCTCCAAGGAGAAAAGACCTAGCTCTCTCAACCTATCCTCATAAGGCATGCCACTTAATCCCGGCAACATCCTTGTAAATCTCCTCTGCACCCTTTCTATGGCTTCCACATCCTTTCTGTAATGAGGCGACCAGAACTGGGCACAGTACTCCAGGTGGGGTCTGACCAGGGTCCTATACAGCTGCAGCATTATCTCCCGATTTCTAAACTCAATTCCTCTATTGATGAAGGCCAGTATTCCATACGCCTTCTTAACCACAGCCTCTACCTGCGACGCTGCTTTGAGCGTCCTATGAACCCGGACCCCAAGATCCTTCTGATCTTCCACACTGCCAAGCGTCTTACCCTTAATATTATATTCTTTCATCCTATTCGACCTGCCAAAATGAACCACCACACACTTATCTGGGTTGAAGTCCATCTGCCACTTCTCCGCCCAGTCTTGCATCTTATCTATATCTCGTTGCAACTGCTGACATCCCTCTACACTATCCACAACACCACCAACCTTTGTGTCATCAGCAAACTTGCCAACCCATCCTTCCACTTCCTCATCCAGGTCATTTATAAAAATCACAAAGAGTAAGGGTCCCAGAACAGATCCCCCTGGGGCACTCCACTGGTGACCGGCCTCCATGCTGAAAAAGACCCATCTACAACCACTCTTTGCCTTCTCTGGACAAGCCAGTTCTGGATCCACAAAGCAACGTCCCCTTGTATCCCATGCCCCTTCACTTTCTCCATAAGCCTTGCATGGGGCACCTTATCAAACGCAGTTGAGTGGAAAGTTGGTTTCACAAACACGGCCTATACAGACAGAGACACAATTGCAAGATAATGATTGGAATGTGAGTCTTTACGTAATCAAGACTTTAAAAGTACAGGTACCTGCAAAGACTCACATTCCAACCATTATCTTGCAATTGTGTCTCTGTCTATATATGCCGTGTTTGTGAAACCAACACTGCACTCACCTGATGAAGGAGCAGCGCTCCGAAAGCTCGTGATCCCAAAAAAAACCTGTTGGATTTTAACCTGGAGTTGTGAGACTTCTTACTGTGCCCACCCCAGTCCAACGCCGGCATCTCCACATCATGTAAGGGCAGTGGGAGCAGATTCAAAAGGAACATTCAAAACCGACAAGTGACCAAAAACTCAGAGTTTTAAGGAGCATCTTAAAGGAGAGACACAGAGAGAGACACAAAGAGGTGGAGATGTTTAGGGAGGGAATTCCAGAGCCTCGGGCTCCCCCCCCCCCCGGCAGCTGAAGGCACGGCCGCCAATGGCGGAATTGGGGGATGCTCAAGAGGCCGGAATTGGAGGAACGCAGAGATCTCGGCGGGTTGTAGGAGGTTACAGAGATAGGGAGGGGGTGTAGGGGCTGGAGGAGGTTACAGAGATAGGGAGGGGGTGTAGGGGCTGGGGGAGGTTACAGAGATAGGGAGAGGGTGTAGGGGCTGGAGGGGGTTACAGAGATAGGGAGGGGGTGTAGGGGGCTGGAGGGGGTTACAGAGATAGGGAGAGGGTGTAGGGGCTGGAGGGGGTTACAGAGATAGGGAGAGGGTGTAGGGGGCTGGAGGGGGTTACAGAGATAGGGAGAGGGTGTAGGGGGCTGGAGGGGGTTACAGAGATAGGGAGAGGGTGTAGGGGCTGGAGGAGGTTACAGAGATAGGGAGGGGGTGTAGGGGGCTGGAGGGGGTTACAGAGATAGGGAGAGGGTGTAGGGGCTGGAGGAGGTTACAGAGATAGGGAGGGGGTGTAGGGGCTGGAGGAGGTTACAGAGATAGGGAGGGGGTGTAGGGGCTGGAGGAGGTTACAGAGATAGGGAGGGGGTGTAGGGGCTGGAGGAGGTTACAGAGATAGGGAGGGGGTGTAGGGGCTGGAGGAGGTTACAGAGATAGGGAGAGGGTGTAGGGGCTGGGGGAGGTTACAGAGATAGGGAGGGGGTGTCGGGGATGTAGGAGGTTACAGAGATAGGGAGAGGGTGTAGGGGCTGGAGGAGGTTACAGAGATAGGAAGGGGGTGTAGGGGCTGGGGGAGGTTACAGAGATTGGGGGGGTGTAGGGGCTGGAGGAGGTTACAGAGATAGGGAGAGGGTGTAGGGGCTGGAGGAGGTTACAGAGATAGGGAGAGGGTGTAGGGGCTGGAGGAGGTTACAGAGATAGGGAGGGGGTGTAGGGGCTGGAGGAGGTTACAGAGATAGGGAGAGGGTGTAGGGGCTGGAGGAGGTTACAGAGATAGGGAGGGGGTGTAGGGGCTGGGGGAGGTTACAGAGATTGGGGGGGTGTAGGGGCTGGAGGAGGTTACAGAGATAGGGAGGGGGTGTAGGGGCTGGAGGAGGTTACAGAGATAGGGAGGGGGTGTAGGGGCTGGGGGAGGTTACAGAGATTGGGGGGGTGTAGGGGCTGGAGGAGGTTACAGAGATAGGGAGAGGGTGTAGGGGCTGGAGGAGGTTACAGAGATAGGGAGAGGGTGTAGGGGCTGGAGGAGGTTACAGAGATAGGGAGGGGGTGTAGGGGCTGGAGGAGGTTACAGAGATAGGGAGAGGGTGTAGGGGCTGGGGGAGGTTACAGAGATTGGGGGGGTGTAGGGGCTGGAGGAGGTTACAGAGATAGGGAGGGGGTGTAGGGGCTGGAGGAGGTTACAGAGATAGGGAGAGGGTGTAGGGGCTGGAGGAGGTTACAGAGATAGGGAGGGGGTGTAGGGGCTGGAGGAGGTTACAGAGATAGGGAGAGGGTGTAGGGGCTGGAGGAGGTTACAGAGATAGGGAGGGGGTGTCGGGGATGTAGGAGGTTACAGAGATAGGGAGAGGGTGTAGGGGCTGGAGGAGGTTACAGAGATAGGGAGGGGGTGTAGGGGCTGGGGGAGGTTACAGAGATTGGGGGGGTGTAGGGGCTGGAGGAGGTTACAGAGATAGGGAGAGGGTGTAGGGGCTGGAGGAGGTTACAGAGATAGGGAGAGGGTGTAGGGGCTGGAGGAGGTTACAGAGATAGGGAGGGGGTGTAGGGGCTGGAGGAGGTTACAGAGATAGGGAGAGGGTGTAGGGGCTGGAGGAGGTTACAGAGATAGGGAGGGGGTGTAGGGGCTGGGGGAGGTTACAGAGATTGGGGGGGTGTAGGGGCTGGAGGAGGTTACAGAGATAGGGAGGGGGTGTAGGGGCTGGAGGAGGTTACAGAGATAGGGAGGGGGTGTAGGGGCTGGGGGAGGTTACAGAGATTGGGGGGGTGTAGGGGCTGGAGGAGGTTACAGAGATAGGGAGAGGGTGTAGGGGCTGGAGGAGGTTACAGAGATAGGGAGAGGGTGTAGGGGCTGGAGGAGGTTACAGAGATAGGGAGGGGGTGTAGGGGCTGGGGGAGGTTACAGAGATTGGGGGGGTGTCGGGGCTGGAGGAGGTTACAGAGATAGGGAGGGGGTGTAGGGGCTGGAGGAGGTTACAGAGATAGGGAGCGGGTGTAGGGAGCTGGAGGAGGTTACAGAGATAGGGAGAGGGTGTAGGGGCTGGAGGGGGTTACAGAGATAGGGAGAGGGTGTAGGGGCTGGAGGGGGTTACAGAGATAGGGAGAGGGTGTAGGGGCTGGGGGAGGTTACAGAGATTGGGGGGGTGTAGGGGCTGGAGGAGGTTACAGAGATAGGGAGGGGGTGTAGGGGCTGGAGGAGGTTACAGAGATAGGGAGGGGGTGTAGGGGCTGGAGGAGGTTACAGAGATAGGGAGGGGGTGTAGGCACAGGAGGAAGTTACAGAGATAGGGAGGTGTCTGTCGGGGCTGGGGGAGGTTACAGAGATAGGGGTGAGGATCATTTGAAAACATGGATGAGAGGTTTACGCAGGAATTCTACCACCCCCCCCCCTACTTATTGTCCAACCCTAATTGCCCTGGGTCAGAGGGGCATTAATGAGTTGCTGTGGCTCTGGAGTCACATGTAGGCCAGACCGGGTAAGGACAGCAGATTTCCTTCCCTAAAGGACATGAGTGACCCAGATGGTTTTTACAACAATCGATGAGTTACATGGAGATCAGTAGATTCTTAATTCCAGATTTTTATTTTAGACAAATTTCCCTTAGAATCATAGAAACCCTACAGTGCAGAAAGAGGCCATTCGGCCCATCGAGTCTGCACCGACCACAATCCCACCCAGGCCTTGCCCCCATATCCCTACACATTTACCCGCTAATCCCTCTAACCTACGCACCTCAGGACACTAAGGAGCAATTTAGCACGGCCAATCAACCTAACCTGCACATCTTTGGACTGTGGGAGGAAACCGGAGCACCCGGAGGAAACCCACACAGACACGGGGAGAATGTGCAAACTCCACACAGACAGCGACCCAAGCCGGGAATCGAACCCGGGTCCCTGGCACTGTGAGGCAGCAGTGCTAACCACTGTGCCACCGTGCTGCAGGTGGAGGCCATTCAGCCCATTGTGCTTGTGCTAGCTCTTTGCAAGATCTGTCTAATCAGTTTAACTCCTTCCCCCACAGCACTGCAAATCCAATCCCCCCCTCCCTTTGAGAGCTTTTATAAAGTTTATTTATTAGTGTCACAAGGAAGGATTACATTAACACTGCAATGAAGTTACTGTGAAAATCCCCTCGTCGCCCACACTCCGGCGCCTGTTCGGGTTACACTGAGGGAGAATTTAGCACGGCCCAATGTACCTAACCAGCACGTCTTTGGAGTGTGGGAGGAAACCGGAGCACCCGGAGGAAACCCACGCAGACCCGGGGAGAACGTGCAGACCCCGCACAGACAGTGACCTGAGCCCCGGGGAATCGAACCCGGGTCCCTGGCGCTGTGAGGCAGCAGTGCTAAATAATGTGAAAGTTCCTATTGAACCGGCTTCCACGAGGGAGAGCGGAAGCGTGTGGAGTCTGCAGTCGGGGTCTCTGATCAGCGCTTAGTGCTGCCCTGTTAATAGCTGCAATAAAGTGATTAGCAGCAAGTAATCGGAGAAGACTGTAACACAATGAGAGAGAGATCTGTTCACCATGTATCTCTGTTCCATCACTTTCACAACAGTTATCCGCTCGCGCTGAGATTAGATTACAATCCAACAGTAAAACAATATCTTTATCAGGTACAGCATGTCACTCCACAGGAAACGGTCCGAGATTCCGATCGGAGACGGGACAAATAACCACAAACGTCCAAAAATAAACAACTACCCCCTATTCCCACCCCCCCACAGGACGTCCCAAAACATTTCCAAGTAAGGCACATTCTGAAGTGCGCTCGCTGTTATATTGTATCACAGGAAATGTGTTATCATCAGAAAGGCAGCAGCCAATTTACACACAGCAAGATCCCACACACAGCAATCTGATCATCTCACCCACCATCGTCTCAAGAGGGAACTAGGAATGGGTAATAAATGCTGGATAGCAAGCGTCGTCATCTGTCCGACAGTGCGGCGCTCCCTCAGCACTGACCCTCCCACAGTGCGGCGCTCCCTCAGCACTGACCCTCCCAGTGCGGCGCTCCCTCAGCACTGACCCTCCCACAGTGCGGCGCTCCCTCAGCACTGACTCTCCCACAGTGCGGCGCTCCCTCAGCACTGACCCTCCCACAGTGCGGCGCTCCCTCAGCACTGACCCTCCCACAGTGCGGCGCTCCCTCAGCACTGACCCTCCCACAGTGCGGCGCTCCCCCAGCACTGACTCTCCCACAGTGCGGCGCTCCCTCAGCACTGACCCTCCCACAGTGCGGCGCTCCCTCAGCACTGACCCTCCCACAGTGCGGTGCTCCCTCAGCACTGACTCTCCCACAGTGCGGCGCTCCCTCAGCACTGACCCTCCCACAGTGCGGCGCTCCCTCAGCACTGACCCACAGTGCGGCGCTCCCTCAGCACTGACCCTCCCACAGTGCGGCGCTCCCTCAGCACTGACCCTCCCACAGTGCGACGCTCCCTCAGCACTGACCCTCCCACAGCGTGGCGCTCCCTCAGCACTGGCCCTCCCACAGTGCGGCGCTCCCTCAGCACTGACCCTCCCACAGTGCGGCGCTCCCTCAGCACTGACCCTCCCACAGTGCGGCGCTCCCTCAGCACTGACCCTCCCACAGTGCGGCGCTCCCTCAGCACTGACTCTCCCACAGTGCGGCGCTCCTTCAGCACTGACTCTCCCACAGTGCGGCGCTCCCTCAGCACTGACCCTCCCACAGTGCGGCGCTCCCTCAGCACTGACTCTCCCACAGTGCGGCGCTCCCTCAGCACTGACTCTCCCACAGTGCGGCGCTCCCTCAGCACTGACCCTCCCACAGTGTGGCGCTCCCTCAGCACTGACCCTCCCACAGTGCGGCGCACCCTCAGCACTGACCCTCCCACAGTGCGGCGCTCCCTCAGCACTGACCCTCCCACAGTGCGGCGCTCCCTCAGCACTGACCGTCCCACAGCGCGGCGCTCCCTCAGCACTGACCCTCCCACAGTGCGGCGCTCCCTCAGCACTGACCCTCCCACAGTGCGGCGCTCCCTCAGCACTGACCCACAGTGCGGCGCTCCCTCAGCACTGACCCTCCCACAGTGCGGCGCTCCCCCAGCACTGACCCTCCCACAGTGCGGTGCTCCCTCAGCACTGACCCTCCCACAGTGTGGCGCTCCCTCAGCACTGACCCTCCCACAGTGCGGCGCTCCCCCAGCACTGACTCTCCCACAGTGCGGCGCTCCTTCAGCACTGACTCTCCCACAGTGCGGCGCTCCCTCAGCACTGACCCTCCCACAGTGCGGCGCTCCCTCAGCACTGACTCTCCCACAGTGCGGCGCTCCCTCAGCACTGACTCTCCCACAGTGCGGCGCTCCCTCAGCACTGACCCTCCCACAGTGTGGCGCTCCCTCAGCACTGACCCTCCCACAGTGCGGCGCACCCTCAGCACTGACCCTCCCACAGTGCGGCGCTCCCTCAGCACTGACCCTCCCACAGTGCGGCGCTCCCTCAGCACTGACCCTCCCACAGTGCGGCGCTCCCTCAGCACTGACCCTCCCACAGTGCGGCGCTCCCTCAGCACTGACCCTCCCACAGTGCGGCGCTCCCTCAGCACTGACCCACAGTGCGGCGCTCCCTCAGCACTGACCCTCCCACAGTGCGGCGCTCCCCCAGCACTGACCCTCCCACAGTGCGGCGCTCCCTCAGCACTGACCCTCCCACAGTGCGGTGCTCCCTCAGCACTGACCCTCCCACAGTGTGGCGCTCCCTCAGCACTGACCCTCCCACAGTGCGGCGCTCCCCCAGCACTGACCCTCCCACAGTGCGGCGCTCCCTCAACACTGACCCTCCCACAGTGCGGTGCTCCCTCAGCACTGACCCTCCCACAGTGTGGCGCTCCCTCAGCACTGACCCTCCCACAGTGCGGCGCTCCCTCAGCACTGACCCTCCCACAGTGCGGCGCTCCCTCAGCACTGACCCTCCCACAGTGCGGCGCTCCCTCAGCACTGACCCTCCCACAGCGTGGCGCTCCGCAGTGTTGCTGAGGGGATCATGAACGTAGGCCATTCAGCCCCTCTCAGCGTTGAGTCAGCACAGATCAGAGACAGTTCAGGAATAATGAGGTTCCAGCTCCCACCCCCACCCAAACATCTGCTCCGATGGAGACAATATCAGTGCAGCGGCACTCGGAGTCCTCGTTCGTTACCTCGTAGTACAGGTCTCCGTGAATGGTTAGTTTGGGTTTAGTTTGCCACTTGAAGAAGGCATCGTGCAGCTTCTGATAATCAATGTCAATTTTACCCATTTTCGGCCGAACCTTCTCCCTCATTTTAGTCTTCATGGTTTTCTGCTCTTCCTGTGGACAGGGACACACACACAATTAGAACATAGTGTCCCCCTCCCCCCCCACACACAGATTAGAACACAGTGTCCCCCTCACCCCCCCACACACACACAATTAGAACATAGTGTCCCCCTCCCCCCCCCACACACAAATTAGAACACAGTGTCCCCCTCACCCCCCCACACACACACAATTAGAACATAGTGTCCCCCTCCCCCCCACACACAAATTAGAACACAGTGTCCCCCTCACCCCCCCACACACACACAATTAGAACATAGTGTCCCCCTCCCCCCCCACACACAGATTAGAACAGTGTCCCCCTCTCCCCCACACACACACACAGATTAGAACGCAGTGTCCCCCTCTCCCCCACACACACACACAGATTAGAACGCAGTGTCCCCCTCTCCCCAACACACACACACAGATTAGAACGCAATGTCCCCCTCTCCCCAACACACACACACAGATTAGAACGCAGTGTCCCCCCCTCTCCCACACACACACAGATTAGAACGCAGTGTCCCCCTCTCCCCCACACACACACACAGATTAGAACAGTGTCCCCCCCTCCCCCACACACACACAGATTAGAACGCAGTGTCCCCCTCTCCCCCACACACACAGATTAGAACGCAGTGTCCCCCCCTCTCCCACACACACACAGATTAGAACGCAGTATCCCCCTCTCCCCCACACACACAGATTAGAACGCAGTGTCCCCCTCTCCCCCACACACACACACAGATTAGAACGCAGTGTCCCCCTCTCCCCCACACACACACACAGATTAGAACGCAGTGTCCCCCTCTCCCACACACACACAGATTAGAACGCAGTGTCCCCCTCTCCCCAACACACACACACAGATTAGAACGCAGTGTCCCCCTCTCCCCAACACACACACACAGATTAGAACGCAGTGTCCCCCTCTCCCACACACACACAGATTAGAACGCAGTGTCCCCCTCTCCCCAACACACACACACAGATTAGAACGCAGTGTCCCCCTCTCCCCAACACACACACACAGATTAGAACGCAGTGTCCCCCTCTCCCACACACACACAGATTAGAACGCAGTGTCCCCCTCTCCCCAACACACACACACACAGATTAGAACGCAGTGTCCCCCTCTCCCCACACACACACAGATTAGAACGCAGTGTCCCCCTCTCCCCCACACACACACACAGATTAGAACGCAGTGTCCCCCTCTCCCCCACACACACACACAGATTAGAACGCAGTGTCCCCCTCTCCCCCACACACACAGATTAGAACGCAGTGTCCCCCTCTCCCCCACACACACACAGATTAGAACGTAGTGTCCCCCTCTCCCCCACACACACACACAGATTAGAACGCAGTGTCCCCCTCTCCCCAACACACACACACAGATTAGAACGCAGTGTCCCCCTCTCCCCCACACACACACACACAGATTAGAACGCAGTGTCCCCCTCTCCCACACACACACAGATTAGAACGCAGTGTCCCCCTCTCCCCCACACACACACAGATTAGAACGCAGTGTCCCCCTCTCCCACACACACACAGATTAGAACGCAGTGTCCCCCTCTCCCCAACACACACACACAGATTAGAACGCAGTGTCCCCCTCTCCCCACACACACACACAGATTAGAACGCAGTGTCCCCCTCTCCCCACACACACACAGATTAGAACGCAGTGTCCCCCTCTCCCCACACACACACACAGATTAGAACGCAGTGTCCCCCTCTCCCACACACACACAGATTAGAACGCAGTGTCCCCCTCTCCCCAACACACACACACAGATTAGAACGCAGTGTCCCCCTCTCCCACACACACACAGATTAGAACGCAGTGTCCCCCTCTCCCCCACACACACACACAGATTAGAACGCAGTGTCCCCCTCTCCCCCACACACACACACAGATTAGAACGCAGTGTCCCCCTCTCCCCCACACACACACACAGATTAGAACGCAGTGTCCCCCTCTCCCACACACACACAGATTAGAACGCAGTGTCCCCCTCTCCCCCACACACACACACAGATTAGAACGCAGTGTCCCCCTCTCCCCCACACACACACACAGATTAGAACGCAGTGTCCCCCTCTCCCCAACACACACACACAGATTAGAACGCAGTGTCCCCCTCTCCCCCACACACACACACAGATTAGAACGCAGTGTCCCCCTCTCCCCCACACACACACACAGATTAGAACGCAGTGTCCCCCTCTCCCCCACACACACACACAGATTAGAACGCAGTGTCCCCCTCTCCCCCACACACACACACAGATTAGAACGCAGTGTCCCCCTCTCCCCCACACACATACACAGATTAGAACGCAGTGTCCCCCTCTCCCCCACACACATACACAGATTAGAACGCAGTGTCCCCCCCTCCCCCCCACACACACAGATTAGAACGCAGTGTCCCCCTCTCCCACACACACACAGATTAGAACGCAGTGTCCCCCTCTCCCCAACACACACACACAGATTAGAACGCAGTGTCCCCCTCTCCCCAACACACACACACAGATTAGAACGCAGTGTCCCCCTCTCCCCCACACACACACACAGATTAGAACGCAGTGTCCCCCTCTCCCCAACACACACACAGATTAGAACGCAGTGTCCCCCTCTCCCCAACACACACACACAGATTAGAACGCAGTGTCCCCTCTCCCCAACACACACACACAGATTAGAACGCAGTGTCCCCCTCTCCCCCCCCACACACACACACAGATTAGAACGCAGTGTCCCCCTCTCCCCCCCCACACACACACAGATTAGAACGCAGTGTCCCCCTCTCCCCAACACACACACACAGATTAGAACGCAGTGTCCCCCTCTCCCCCACACACATACACAGATTAGAACGCAGTGTCCCCCTCTCCCCCACACACACACACAGATTAGAACGCAGTGTCCCCCTTCCCCCACACACATACACAGATTAGAACGCAGTGTCCCCCTCTCCCCCACACACATACACAGATTAGAACGCAGTGTCCCCCCCTCCCCCACACACACACAGATTAGAACGCAGTGTCCCCCTCTCCCACACACACACAGATTAGAACGCAGTGTCCCCCTCTCCCCAACACACACACACAGATTAGAACGCAGTGTCCCCCTCTCCCACACACACACACACAGATTAGAACGCAGTGTCCCCCTCTCCCCCACACACACACACAGATTAGAACGCAGTGTCCCCCTCTCCCCAACACACACACACAGATTAGAACGCAGTGTCCCCCTCTCCCCACACAACACACAGATTAGAACGCAGTGTCCCCCTCTCCCCCACACACACACACAGATTAGAACGCAGTGTCCCCCTCTCCCCCACACACACACACAGATTAGAACGCAGTGTCCCCCTCTCCCACACACACACAGATTAGAACGCAGTGTCCCCCTCTCCCCCACACACACACACAGATTAGAACGCAGTGTCCCCCTCTCCCCCACACACACCACAGATTAGAACGCAGTGTCCCCCTCTCCCCCACACACACACACAGATTAGAACGCAGTGTCCCCCTCTCCCCACACACACACACAGATTAGAACGCAGTGTCCCCCTCTCCCCCACACACACCACACAGATTAGAACGCAGTGTCCCCCTCTCCCCCACACACACACACAGATTAGAACGCAGTGTCCCCCTCTCCCCCACACACACACACAGATTAGAACGCAGTGTCCCCCTCTCCCCACACACACACACAGATTAGAACGCAGTGTCCCCCTCTCCCCCACACACACACACAGATTAGAACGCAGTGTCCCCCTCTCCCCACACACACACACAGATTAGAACGCAGTGTCCCCCTCTCCCCCACACACACACACAGATTAGAACGCAGTGTCCCCCTCTCCCCCACACACACACACAGATTAGAACGCAGTGTCCCCCTCTCCCCCACACACACACACAGATTAGAACGCAGTGTCCCCCTCTCCCCCACACACACACACAGATTAGAACGCAGTGTCCCCCTCTCCCCACACACACACACAGATTAGAACGCAGTGTCCCCCTCTCCCCCACACACACACAGATTAGAACGCAGTGTCCCATCTCCCGCAGTGTCCCCCTCTCCCCCACACACACACACAGATTAGACGAGTGTCCCCTCTCCCCCACACACACACACACAGATTAGAACGCAGTGTTAGAACGCAGTGTCCCCCTCTCCCCCACACACAACACCAGATTAGAACGCAGTGTCCCCTCTCCCCCACACACACACAGATTAGAGGGGGGGGTCCCCCCCCCACTACACAGATTAGACGCAGTGTCCCCCCCTCCCCACACACACACAGTTTAAGAACGCAGTGTCC
>NW_027593601.1:0-27500 GCF_964213995.1 Mustelus asterias
ATTGAATCCTGGTGCTGTGAGGCAGCAGTGCTAAACACTGTCCACCATGTCGCCCTATCCCATGTATTGGGACACGGTGAAAAGTATTGTTTCTTGCACGCTACACAGACAAAACATACTGTTCATAGAGTTCATTCGGGAGAAAGAGAGGAGAGCGTGCAGAATACAGTGTTGCAGTTACCGATAGGGTATAGAGAAAGATCAGCTTAATGTATGGTAGGTCCACTCAAAAATTAACATTCTGACCAAACACTAAAGCTTTCCACAAAACAAGGGCTCACAAAATTCAACACCACTTTCCTTTGTCCCCTCTCCCATCATGCTGTGTTCGGAGTCTCTGATCGATGCTAAGGGCCTAGTATTTGAGGCTCTGAGCTGAAGCCACAATCTGTCTGATTCTGAGGGAAGATTACTGCCACTCAGATACAGTTGGCTGCAGTATCCCCTTGAAATATATCTGTTGTGTAAAGAGCCACATGTTTTTTTTCCCTGTGTCTGCTGTCCTTAAAGAACTATTGAATAATCTAAACATCCGCATTAATTATCACAGAACAAGGCCAACATGGGGGAATCGAGTATCAGGTTTAAAAGTTTGTTTATTAGTGTCACAAGTAGGGTTACATTAACACTGCAATGAAGTTACTGTGGAAAATCCGTAGTCGCCATGCTCTGGCGCCTGTTTGGGCAACTTAGGAAGAATTTAGCATGGCTGATACACCTAACCAGCGCGTCTTTCGAACTGTGGGAGGAAACCGCAGCACCCGGTTGAAACCCATGCAGACACGGGGAGAATGTACAAACTCCACACTGACAGTGACCCAAGCCAGGAATCAAACCCGGGTCCCTGGCGCTGTGAGGCAGCAGCGCTAACCACTGTGCCGCCCCTCATCGAAACATTGTGCAGTTGTGGAATGCACAGGATAGGAGGGATGTGATAGCACTGGAAAAGGTGCAGAGGAGATTCACCAGGATGTTGCCTGGCCTAGAGAGTTTTAGTTCATAGAATCATAGAACCCCTACAGTCCAGAATGAGGCCATTCGACCCATCAAATCTGCACGGACTCTTACCCAGGCTTACCCCGTAACCCCACGTATGTTCCCGCTAATCCCCCTAACCTATACATCGTGGGACCCTCAGGGCAATTTTGCATGGACAATGCACCCGGGGGAAACCCACGCAGACACGGGGAGAATGTGCAAACTCCACACAGACAGTAACCCGAGCCCGGAATTGAACCCGGGTCCCTGGCGCTGTGAGGCGGCAGTGCTAACCACTGTGCTACCGTGCCGCCACTCGGACTGAAGAGATTTTATAGACTGAGGGTGTGATCTTACCACCTGTTCACGCCACACTCCCGCTCAGCGAGGTCGGAGAATCTGGTGACCAGCCAAATCTCCTTTCACTGCAGTGGGATGGGAAAATCCTGCCGGCCTGAACGGTGATAAGAATCCACCCTGGGGTTGTTTTCCGTGGAGCAGAGGAGGCTGAGGGGGAACATGATGGAGGTGGATAAGATTATGAGGGACATCGATAGAGTAGAGGGGAGAAAGCTTTCCCCTTGGTGGTGGGATCAATGACCAGGGGTTATAGATTTAGGGTAAGGGGCAGGAGGTTTACAGGGGATGTGAGGAAAACCTTTTTCACCCAGAGGGTAGTGGGAGTCTGGAACTGTCTGCCTGAAAGGGTGGTGGAGGCAGAGACCCTCAGAACGTTTAAGAAGTGCTTAGCTATGCATTTGCAATGTCAAGGCTTACCAGGCCGTGAGCCAAGTTGGGTGATTTGTCTTTGACCGGCACAGATGCAATGGGCCGAAGGGCCTTTTCTGTTCTCTCAACCTCCATTGCTAAAACACAACCTCACTGACCCAGCTTCTGGTCATCCATCCAAATCTCTCCCTCCACAGCTCGGGGAAAAATCCTGCCGCGCAGTCTTCCTTTGAAGTGGCTTTGGACATTTCATTCTCCATGAGGAATTGTCCGGACAATGGCTGCTGTTGTTGTGTTTGTCTCAGTGTCAGCTCAGAAACATGGACAACGTGTTAGAAATGGCCGTCTCCCAGTGAGTGTGAGGACAGTGCAGGCTTTGAGCGAGGCCTGGGCCGCTCCCTGAAGGACACAGGGCCACCATTGTGCTTTTTGCTGACAAACAGAAAGCTTTCACCCCTCTCTCTCTCTCTCTCGTGTCTCATCTCACTCACATTCTGCCCCTTCCATTCACTCTGTGCTGCTTTCTGGAGGAAGCTGCCAGCTTTATCCGCCACAGAGCATCTGCCAACAAAGAACATCAGATGAAACCTTCCATTCCCCAAGTCCCTCTTTCCTCTCTGCTCCTCGCTGTCTTTCCGGAGGAAATGGGATGGGAAGCTGATGGGAAAAGATTTGCAGGGCCCCAGGGACAAGGTGGAGCAGTGGGACTGGCTCGATTGCTCTAGCAGAGAGTCGACACCAGCTGAATGGGCTGAATGGCCTCCTTCATTCTGTGGCTATTCTATGGTTGACACACAATAGATAGTCAATATCTTTTCCCAAAGGTACGGGAGTCTAAAACTAGAGGGCATGGGTTTAAGGTGAGAGGGGGGAGATACAAAAGTGTCCAGAGGGGCAATCTTTTCACACAGAGAGTGATGAGCGTCTGGAACAAGCTGCCAGAGGTAGTAGTAGAGAGGGGCACAATTTTATCTTTAAAAAACGTTTAGACAGTTACATGGGTAAGATAGATGGAGAGGGATATGGGCCAAATGTGGGGAATTGGGACCAGCTTAGGGGTTAAAAGAAAAAGGGCAGCATGACAAGTTGGGCCAAAGGGCCTGTTTCCATGCTGTAAACATCTATGACACTATGACAACTTGTCATTTGGGTCCCAACTTCAAGTTTCTAGGTGTCCAGAACACCAACAACCTGTCCTGGTCCCCCCATGCCGACACTATAATTGAGAAAGCCCACCAACACGTCTACTTTCTCAGGAGGCTGAGGAAATTTGGCATGTCAGCTACGACTCTCACCAACTTCTACAGATGCACCATAGAAAGCATCCTTTCTGTGTCACGGCTTGGTCTGGTTTCTGCTCTGTCCAAGACTGCAAGAAATTACAAAAGGTCGTGAATGTAGCCCCGTCCATCACGCAGACGAGCCTCCCATTCATTGACTCTGTCTCCACTTCCCGCGGCCTTAGAAAAGCAGCCAGCATAATTAAGGACCTCATGCACACATTCTCTCTCCCACCTTCTTCCGTCAGGAAAAAGATACAAAGTCTGAGATCACGTACCAACCGACTCAAGAACTTCCCTGCTGCCCTCAGACTTTTGAATGGACCTGCTACATATTAGATTTATCTTTCTCTACACCCGACCTATGATTGCAACACTACATTCTGCACCCTCTCTTTGACTTCTCCCCGATGTACTCTATGAACGGTATGTTTTGTCTGTACAGCATACAAGAAACAATACTTCTCACTGTATCCCAATACATGCGACAATAATAAATCAAATCAAATCAAAATCCTCCCAACTCTTTCCTCCACGATAGGTCGCAGTATTTAAAGAACACGCCCAGGGCCCAGTGCTGAGTCTGAGGGTATCTGACTACAGTAAGGTGAGTGATACAGGAGGGCCTCACTGTCTGAGGGAGGTGAGTCTTAGCCGGGGGTGCGTGAGTGACCCAGGTTAATCTGACACTCCAGGGACAGTTGGAATGGAGCTTTCCCCCGGGCTGTCCCCTCCCCGTGTCTGCGTGGGTTTCCTCCGGATGCTCCGGTTTCCTCCCACAGTCTGAAAGACGTGCTGGTTAGGGTGCATTGGCCGTGCTAAATTCTCCCTCAGTGTAACCCGAACAGGCGCCGGAGTGTGGGCGACAAGGGGATTCTCACAGTAACTTCATTGCAGTGTTAATGTAAGCCTACTTCTGAGACTAATAAATAAAGTGAAACTGAAGGTGAAGGTGCTGCTGTGACAATGCACTCTTGTTTAAACACTCTGCAATGCTGAGACTGGGAGAAGTGACCAACAGGGGGCAGCATTGCAGCTTCTGTCCCCCTATTGAAACTGGGATTGTTGCTCCATCTGCTGCACAATCCCAACCCCATCCACTGGGGGCAACCTGGACAATGGCTGCAGACAGACCTCACTGCGCACGCGCCGCAATGACACCCCCACCGCCGGCGGCCATTTTGCGTTGCCAAGGGAGACGGCCAGCGGCCATATTCCCTTGCCAAGGGAGGCGGCGGCGGCGACCATCTTGCGGTTGCCAGGGGAGACGGCATCAATGCGGCGGCGTCCCGCGCGCTGACCTCTGGGAGCATTCCCGTCCCGCACATGCGCACAGGCAGCCCCCGGGAGCGTTACAGAGACGCCTGGTGGCCGGGAAGGGCAATAGCAGCAGCACAGTCTCTGCCCAAAGGCTTCCCCAGTTCAGCTGCTCAGAGACACTGGGAATGTCTTCAAGTGGAAACTTCAGCTTCTCACATTCACCCCCTGTGTTCAGTCATTGTTTCCTAGGCAACCTCTGTAGTGACATCACTAACAACCTGTTCACATTGAAGGCCATGGCAATCTGGACCATTCGGCTTCAAAGCCATTGAGCTTTGAAATTTCAATTGAAATGTTGGAGATGAGAGTTTATCGCTGCAAGTCATGTTGCATGTGGAACGCTCATGATGCCACAATTAGAGCGGTGCAGACATCTC
Source organism: Mustelus asterias (assembly GCF_964213995.1). Classification (NCBI taxonomy): domain Eukaryota; kingdom Metazoa; phylum Chordata; class Chondrichthyes; order Carcharhiniformes; family Triakidae; genus Mustelus; species Mustelus asterias. Next base: position 4,685 of record NW_027593601.1, read on the forward strand.
ACAGGGTTGTGTGACTGGAGGAGATGTCAGAGACGGGCTGGTTAAATATAGAGGGACACGGTCTGAAGCTAAGTTTTGGGTAAAAGATGGCAGTAATGTTGTGACATTAATTTAGCTTAAATTAAATAACCGCTGGAATTTAAATTAGAGCCTGATTTAATCAAACATTTAAAATAAAGAGGTAAAGGATAATAAAGAACAAGTTTTTCTGCTGGTTTGGACTCCAGGACTTGGGGACATTTGGATGTTAGCCTCAGTTTAGGATTTTCGAAATGTCGCAATGAAATCATTGCCAGATGTGGTGTGGAGTTAGTTTGAAACAATCTTCTGCAAATGGCTATTGATGCTCAGTCACTTGTTATCATTTTAAATCTGGGGTTGATAGATTTCCCTTAGTCCAAGGGGTAAAGAGGTAGAGAGTTCGATCACAGATCAGCCATCATGTTATTGAATACTGGAACAGGATTTCAGGAAGATTGTTCCAGATTCCAAACAGCCTCTCGGTGAAGTGCTTTTTCTCACTTCACTTCTGATCCATTTCCCCATCAATTAGAATCGGTGCCCTCTAGTTCCTGACCATCTTTTGAGAGGGAAGAGTTTCTCACTCTTTAACCAGTCCATAATTCTTAGGATCTTGAATCTCTCTATCAAGTCTCCTCTCAGCCTTATTTTCTCTGGGGTGCGGGGAGAAAACATTCATTTCCACATCCTTCCCATTATCAAACTCTGACCATTTGGAATACTGCGTCCATTTCTGGTCGCCACATTACCAGAGCCCTGAGGGTGGTGGGGGCCTGGAATGCGCTGCCAGGCAAGGTGGTGGAGGCGGACACACTGGGACCGTTTAAGACTTATCTAGATAGCCACATGAACGGAGTGGGAATGGAGGGATACAAAAGAATGGTCTAGTTTGGACCAGGGAGCGGCATGGGCTTGGAGGGCCAAAGGGCCTGTTCCTGAGCTGTATTGTTCTTTGTCCTTTGTTCAAAGGGGAACAGATTTCAAAATGAAATGAAAGTGCAAATGCCTCATGACTGTCCCAGTATTAAATTAATTAAACACAGCAAAGCATTTTTGGTGGGGGGAGTGGGTGGGGACGGGTTTACTCCAGAGGCTGGGCTGTAAAGAAACAGGGGAGGCTCCCCACTCCCCCATCCATTCCCTGATCTGTGTCTCTCCCTCTGCGTTTAACCCCCACCTCCAGCTGTGCTTCTGACTCATTTTACAAACCGCACCAACACTGAGAATCTCCCTCATTCGATATCAATACATTCAATCTCAGCAATGAAGCTTCTATCACCCCCGCCCCCCTCTCTGTCTCTTTCACTCTCCCCCCAGATCTAGACCTATCCAATACACAATCTCTGCACCCCTCCCTCTTCTGCTCTGGATAATCTGTCCTGATCTCTGCTGTTTCTCTATCTCAGTGTGAATCTGGACTGAAGTGCTCTCTCTGATAAGTTGCTGTCTGACCGTTTAAAATAATGATGTACGCTGTGCATCATGTTTTAAAGCTCAGAATGAGAAGAGAACAGTGGGAGGGGGAGCATGGAAAACCCACAATCCCACCCTGAAGTGGCTGCTGCACATTTTATTGAACCATTGAATTCAGCCACTTAAACCCTGTTCAGGAATTAAGGAAATGCAAAGGTGCCCCTGAGATTAGGCCTTGAATTGAGGCCAAGCCACACAGGCCTTGAATTAAGGCTCAGTCACACAGGCCTTGAATTGAGGCCGAGCCACACAGGCCTTGAATTGAGGCTCAGTCACACAGGCCTTGAATTGAGGCTCAGTCACACAGGCCTTGAATTGAGGCTCAGTCACACAGGCCTTGAATTGAGGCCTACTCACACAGGCCTTGAATTGAGGCCGAGTCACACAGGCCTTGAATTGAGGCCTAGTCACACAGGCCTTGAATTGAGGCCTACTCACACAGGCCTTGAATTGAGGCCGAGTCACACAGGCCTTGAATTGAGGCCTAGTCACACAGGCCGTGAATTGAGGCCGAGTCACACAGGCCTTGAATTGAGGCCAAGTCACACAGGCCTTGAATTGAGGTCTAGTCACACAAGCCTTGAATTGAGGCCAGGTCACACAGGCCTTGAATTGAGGCCAAGTCACCCGGGCCTTGAATTGAGGCCCAGTCACACAGGCCTTGAATTGAGGCCCAGTGAAACAGAACAATCCTTTAAATCCACAAATCCCAGCGCCCTGTCTAAAAACACAAGTAGGACTCTGGGATTGAGAACAAGCTTTTCCCCCAGGCTCAGGAATGTGAATTTCAGCTCCCTCTCCCTCCCGAGTGCTTCGCAGTGAGAGAGGGAGACTGAGAATGTTACAAAGAGAAACTCAGTAAAAGTAGATTGAAGCGCTGCCCTGGGCTCTCACACAGCACCGTGACATTACGGAGAGTAAAACACAGGCACTGTCCATTTGGCCAATTAAACCGGGTCCCAATCGCAGCCTTTTTCATTCCAAGCCCCTGTGAGAACTCGATCGAAACGCCCTCTCTGCAGCTCTGCCTTACCCTGTTCCTCTCCATATCCCACCCTCCTTTCCCTCAATCTTTTATGTTTAAAATGTGGACACTGATGCAGTGTGAGGAATATGGGGCAGGGAGGAGGCACAGAGCATGAGTGCACAGCAAGATCCCACACAGTCTGAACATGGCCAGATACAATGTGATATTTAAGTGAGGATTGAGGTGAAGTCAGTGGGAATGAGGGACCACACCTCTCCCTCTCTCCGCCCCTCTTCCTTCCACCCCTCCCCAGTTAAAATAAGGGGACATCACTCCAGGTTTGGTGCTGTTTGTACATTTGACATGAACAGGGAACCTTCCACTTCCAGCACAGTCACTCCTCTCTGTTTCTCTCTCTCTAATTCCCCCTCTCTCTTACCTCCATCATCTCTGTCCCTATCCACCCCCCTCCTCTCTCTCTCTCCTGCACTTGATGATCTATCTCTGTTCTCTCTCTCTCTGCCTGTTTATCTCCCCCTATCTCTGTGCGCACCCATCACCCTCCTCTCTCTCTCTCTCTCTCTCGCCTGCTCTGGATAATCTCTCTCTCTCTGACGATGAATCTGGATTGAAATGCTCTCTGAAAGGTTTCTGTCTGACCATTTTAAATCATGTCACCCTGTGACCACTGTTTGTGGTGATCACTGATTCACATTGAGAAATGAGGCTGGGGGCAGTGGTGGGAGATGGAAGCAATCACAGTCAGTTGTCAGTGCACTGAATTTGGGGAGCGGAACCACGGTCTCCCAGCAGGATAGGCTGCAGGGAAAATACACACAGCAAGATCCCACAAGCAAACTGCTCTGTTACCCTCCCGGTCCCCCTCTCTCACTGTTACCCTCCAGTTCCCATTTCTCTCTCTGATAACTCACAATCAAAGGAGAACGATGGGAGACAGAGAGAGAGAGAGCAGGAAAACCCACAATCTCATCCTGAATAAAATGACTTATTTTGTTTTTAACCATCGAGTTCTCCCACTTCAGCACAGACACTGTTCGGGAATGAAGCAAATACAAAAGGACATTCTGAGGGCCCTCTGAGATTAGGCCTTGAATTGAGGCCTAGTCACAGAGGCTGCATTAAACCTCGGGACAGAGAACAGTTTTCTCCCCCCCCCCCCTCCCCCAGTGAATGAGGACAATCCTCTCCAGCCCCGAAACTGCCCCAGACACGACTGGAAGGAGTGAGGGGGAAAAGGGACCCAGTGATCCCCAAAGACACAACTTTGCAGCATTCTCTCATGCCTTCCAAAGAGAAATAGGTTGAAACACTGTAATTGAACCTTAGACAAACGGTACAGTCACTGTCAAGCTGCTTTTCTCATTACTTACTGCAGACGAATTGAAGACATCCAGGAGGAGGAAGTTGAGCAGAGCCCAGAGTTCGTGCAGGTTGTTCTGAAGTGGTGAATCCGTGAGCAATAATCCATTTGTTGTTTTAAATTCTCTCACTATTTCAGAGAGCTGTAAATTTAGCAGATTTAAAAACATGACGGTACAAACTGGGTACAAGTTTGAATCATACTCCTGGCACAACTGTAGATTCAGACTGCAGTTAAAAGTTCGCTGATCTTTTAGGTGTTTATTCGTGTCTGTCATTTCTCCAATGAATTCAGATATAGTGGCACCAAATGCTTTGCATTAGGAAGCAAAAAGCAAGTGTAGTAATAGAACATCAAGATTACAAACGGTTATCTATAACTTGCAAGACGGGAATATGGAAACTTCCAGAGCCGTCCACAATTGAATGGCATTTCTTTCAAATCGAAGCAATGGTTGTGGAAGGAGCAGCTGGTTAAAAAGCAATGGTTGTGGAAGGAGCAGCTGGTTAAAAAGCAATGGTTGTGGAAGGAGCAGCTGGTTAAAAAGCAATGGTTGTGGAAGGGACAGCTGGTTAAAAAGCAATGGTTGTGGAAGGGACAGCTGGTTAAAAAGCAATGGTTGTGGAAGGAGCAGCTGGTTAAAAAGCAATGGTTGTGGAAGGAGCAGCTGGTTAAAAAGCAATGGTTGTGGAAGGAGCAGCTGGTTAAAAAGCAATGGTTGTGGAAGGAGCAGCTGGTTAAAAAGCAATGGTTGTGGAAGGGACAGCTGGTTAAAAAGCAATGGTTGTGGAAGGAGCAGCTGGTTAAAAAGCAATGGTTGTGGAAGGAGCAGCTGGTTAAAAAGCAATGGTTGTGGAAGGGACAGCTGGTTAAAAAGCAATGGTTGTGGAAGGAGCAGCTGGTTAAAAAGCAATGGTTGTGGAAGGGACAGCTGGTTAAAAAGCAATGGTTGTGGAAGGGACAGTTGGTTAAAAAGCAATGGTTGTGGAAGGAGCAGCTGGTTAAAAAGCAATGGTTGTGGAAGGGACAGCTGGTTAAAAAGCAATGGTTGTGGAAGGGACAGCTGGTTAAAAAGCAATGGTTGTGGAAGGGGCAGCTGGTTAAAAAGCAATGGTTGTGGAAGGAGCAGCTGGTTAAAAAGCAATGGTTGTGGAAGGAGCAGCTGGTTAAAAAGCAATGGTTGTGGAAGGGACAGCTGGTTAAAAAGCAATGGTTGTGGAAGGAGCAGCTGGTTAAAAAGCAATGGTTGTGGAAGGGACAGCTGGTTAAAAAGCAATGGTTGTGGAAGGAGCAGCTGGTTAAAAAGCAATGGTTGTGGAAGGAGCAGCTGGTTAAAAAGCAATGGCTGTGGAAGGAGCAGTTGGTTAAAAAGCAATGGTTGTGGAAGGAGCAGCTGGTTAAAAAGCAATGGTTGTGGAAGGAGCAGCTGGTTAAAAAGCAATGGTTGTGGAAGGAGCAGCTGGTTAAAAAGCAATGGTTGTGGAAGGGACAGCTGGTTAAAAAGCAATGGTTGTGGAAGGGACAGCTGGTTAAAAAGCAATGGTTGTGGAAGGAGCAGCTGGTTAAAAAGCAATGGTTGTGGAAGGAGCAGCTGGTTAAAAAGCAATGGTTGTGGAAGGAGCAGCTGGTTAAAAAGCAATGGTTGTGGAAGGAGCAGCTGGTTAAAAAGCAATGGTTGTGGAAGGGGCAGCTGGTTAAAAAGCAATGGTTGTGGAAGGGACAGCTGGTTAAAAAGCAATGGTTGTGGAAGGAGCAGCTGGTTAAAAAGCAATGGTTGTGGAAGGAGCAGCTGGTTAAAAAGCAATGGTTGTGGAAGGAGCAGCTGGTTAAAAAGCAATGGTTGTGGAAGGGACAGCTGGTTAAAAAGCAATGGTTGTGGAAGGGACAGCTGGTTAAAAAGCAATGGTTGTGGAAGGGACAGCTGGTTAAAAAGCAATGGTTGTGGAAGGGACAGCTGGTTAAAAAGCAATGGTTGTGGAAGGGGCAGCTGGTTAAAAAGCAATGGTTGTGGAAGGAGCAGCTGGTTAAAAAGCAATGGTTGTGGAAGGAGCAGCTGGTTAAAAAGCAATGGTTGTGGAAGGGACAGCTGGTTAAAAAGCAATGGTTGTGGAAGGAGCAGCTGGTTAAAAAGCAATGGTTGTGGAAGGAGCAGCTGGTTAAAAAGCAATGGTTGTGGAAGGGACAGCTGGTTAAAAAGCAATGGTTGTGGAAGGAGCAGTTGGTTAAAAAGCAATGGTTGTGGAAGGGACAGTTGGTTAAAAAGCAATGGTTGTGGAAGGAGCAGCTGGTTAAAAAGCAATGGTTGTGGAAGGAGCAGCTGGTTAAAAAGCAATGGTTGTGGAAGGGACAGCTGGTTAAAAAGCAATGGTTGTGGAAGGGACAGCTGGTTAAAAAGCAATGGTTGTGGAAGGAGCAGCTGGTTAAAAAGCAATGGTTGTGGAAGGAGCAGCTGGTTAACAGCTGGGGGGGGAACAGCTGGTTCCCCCCCCAGCTCTTCCCCCCCCCCAGCTCTTCCCCCCCCCCAGCTCTTCCCCCCCCCCCAGCTCTTCCCCCCCCCCCCAGCTCTTCCCCCCCCCCCCAGCTCTCCCCCCCCCCCAGCTCTTTCCCCCCCAGCTCTTTCCCCCCCAGCTCTTTCCCCCCCAGCTCTTTCCCCCCCAGCTCCTTCCCCCCCAGCTCTTTCCCCCCCAGCTCTTTCCCCCCCAGCTCTTTCCCCCCCAGCTCTTTCCCCCCCAGCTCTTTCCCCCCCAGCTCTTTCCCCCCCAGCTCTTTCCCCCCCAGCTCTTTCCCCCCCAGCTGTTTCCCCCCCCAGCTGTTTCCCCCCCCAGCTGTTTCCCCCCCAGCTGTTTCCCCCCCAGCTGTTTCCCCCCCAGCTGTTTCCCCCCCAGCTGTTTCTCCCCCCAGCTGTTTCTCCCCCCAGCTGTTTCTCCCCCCAGCTGTTTCTCCCCCCAGCTGTTTCTCCCCCCAGCTGTTTCTCCCCCCAGCTGTTTCTCCCCCCAGCTGTTTCCCCCCAGCTGTTTCCCCCCCAGCTGTTTCCCCCCCAGCTGTTTCCCCCCCAGCTGTTTCCCCCCCAGCTGTTTCCCCCCCAGCTGTTTCCCCCCCAGCTGTTTCCCCCCCAGCTGTTTCCCCCCCAGCTGTTTCCCCCCCAGCTGTTTCCCCCCCAGCTGTTTCCCCCCCCAGCTGTTTCCCCCCCCAGCTGTTTCCCCCCCCAGCTGTTTCCCCCCCCAGCTGTTTCCCCCCCCAGCTGTTTCCCCCCCCAGCTGTTTCCCCCCCCAGCTGTTTCCCCCCCCAGCTGTTTCCCCCCCCAGCTGTTTCCCCCCCCAGCTGTTTCCCCCCCCAGCTGTTTCCCCCCCCAGCTGTTTCCCCCCCCAGCTGTTTCCCCCCCCAGCTGTTTCCCCCCCCAGCTGTTTCCCCCCCCAGCTGTTTCCCCCCCCAGCTGTTTCCCCCCCCAGCTGTTTCCCCCCCCAGCTGTTTCCCCCCCCAGCTGTTTCCCCCCCCAGCTGTTTCCCCCCCCAGCTGTTTCCCCCCCCAGCTGTTTCCCCCCCCAGCTGTTTCCCCCCCCAGCTGTTTCCCCCCCCAGCTGTTTCCCCCCCCAGCTGTTTCCCCCCCCAGCTGTTTCCCCCCCCAGCTGTTTCCCCCCCCAGCTGTTTCCCCCCCCAGCTGTTTCCCCCCCCAGCTGTTTCCCCCCCCAGCTGTTTCCCCCCCCAGCTGTTTCCCCCCCCAGCTGTTTCCCCCCCCAGCTGTTTCCCCCCCCAGCTGTTTCCCCCCCCAGCTGTTTCCCCCCCCAGCTGTTTCCCCCCCCAGCTGTTTCCCCCCCCAGCTGTTTCCCCCCCCAGCTGTTTCCCCCCCCAGCTGTTTCCCCCCCCAGCTGTTTCCCCCCCCAGCTGTTTCCCCCCCCAGCTGTTTCCCCCCCCAGCTGTTTCCCCCCCCAGCTGTTTCCCCCCCCAGCTGTTTCCCCCCCCAGCTGTTTCCCCCCCAGCTGTTATCCCCCCCCAGCTGTTACCCCCCCCCAGCTGTTACCCCCCCCCAGCTGTTTCCCCCCCCCAGCTGTTTCCCCCCCCCCGCTCTGCTTCCCCCCCCCGCTCTGCTTCCCCCCCCCGCTCTGCTTCCCCCCCCCCGCTCTGCTTCCCCCCCCCGCTCTGCTTCCCCCCCCCGCTCTGCTTCCCCCCCCCCGCTCTGCTTCCCCCCCCCCGCTCTGCTTCCCCCCCCCCGCTCTGCTTCCCCCCCCCCGCTCTGTTTCCCCCCCCCGCTCTGTTTCCCCCCCCCCGCTCTGTTTCCCCCTCTCAGACCCGCCCTGACCAATTCCTCTGAGACTCTCCAGTCCCACCAGGATTCCCCCCCCCCCAAATCCCAGCCCTATCCATAGGGAGCCCCTCCCCAGCTCCTGAACTCCTGTCCCCACTCCCACCGACAGACCCAAACCCCACCCCCACCGACAGACCCAAACCCCACCCCCACCGACAGACCCAAACCCCACCCCCACCGACAGACCCAAACCCCACCCCCACCGACAGACCCAACCCCCACCGACAGACCCGAACCCCACCGACAGACCCAAACCCCACCTCCACCGACAGACCCAAACCCCACCCCCACCGACAGACCCAACCCCCACCGACAGACCCAAAACCCCACCCCCACCGACAGACCCAAAACCCCACCCCCACCGACAGACCCAACCCCCACCCCCACCGACAGACCCAAACCCCACCCCCATCGACAGACCCAAACCCCACCCCCATCGACAGACCCAAACCCCACCCCCACCGACAGACCCGAACCCCACCCCCACCGACAGACCCAAACCCCACCCCCACCGACAGACCCAAACCCCACCCCCAGACCCAAACCCCACCCCCCCCGACAGACCCAAACCCCACTGACAGACCCAAACCCCACCAACAGACCCAAACCCCACCCCCACCGACAGACCCAAACCCCACCCCCAGACCCAACCTCCACCCCCACCGACAGACCCAACCCCCACCCCCACACCCAAACCCCACCCCCACCGACAGACCCAAACCCCACCCCCACCGACAGACCCAAAACCCCACCCCCACCGACAGACCCAAACCCCACCCCCACCGACAGACCCAAACCCCACCCTCAGACCCAAACCCCACCCCCACCGACAGACCCAAACCCCACCCCCAGACCCAACCCCCACCCCCACCGACAGACCCAACCCCACCCCCAGACCCAAAACCCCACCCCACCGACAGACCCAAAACCCCACCCCCACCGACAGACCCAAACCCCACCCCCACCGACAGACCCAAAACCCCACCCCCACCGACAGACCCAAACCCCACCCCCAGACCCAAACCCCACCCCCACCGACAGACCCAAATCCCACCCCCACCAACAGACCCAAACCCCACCCCCACCGACAGACCCAAACCCCACCAACCGACCCAAACCTCTCGGCCCCTCCCCCCGATCCTCTCGGCCCCTCCCCCCGATCCTCTCTGCCCCTCCCCCCGATCCTCTCTGCCCCTCCCCCCGATCCTCTCTGCCCCTCCCCCCGATCCTCTCTGCCCCTCCCCCCGATCCTCTCTGCCCCTCCCCCCGATCCTCTCTGCCCCTCCCCCCGATCCTCTCTGCCCCTCCCCCCGATCCTCTCTGCCCCTCCCCCCGATCCTCTCTGCCCCTCCCCCCGATCCTCTCTGCCCCTCCCCCGATCCTCTCTGCCCCTCCCCCGATCCTCTCTGCCCCTCCCCCCGATCCTCTCTGCCCAATCTTCTCCAATCCCACTCTAATCACCCCCCCACTCACTCTCTCTCAGGAACTCACCGCCAAAGCCCTCTGAGCCACTCCCAATCCTTCTCAACCCCCCGCCCTCAATCTCCACTAATTCCCCCCCAAAACTCCTCTTTCCCCCACCTGATTCCCTGTCCCTCTGCCCCATCTCCTTTCATCCGACTGTAAGCACCCCCAATCTCTCTGACACCCACCGCCAATCTGACTCTCAGCCCCCTGAATCCTCCAAGTTCCTGCCCCAATTCCTCAGCCCCCCCCCCAAAGGCTCCCTCTGCCCCCCTGCCAAACCCAAGCCCCCCTGACGCCTGCACCCAATCCTTCCTCAGTCCTCCCCACCCCAGAATCCCTCTGAGTCACCCCCCCCCGCTCCGAATCGCTCGACACCCCCCCAATTCTAACCCTGATGCAAGGCCCCACCCTAAATCCCTCTCTGAATTTCCCCCCTCCCAAATCCCTATGAATCCACCCCGCCCTCAATCCCTTTCCCTCCACCCCGACTCCCCCTCCCCTCCCGCTAACTCCCTCTCTGACTCCCTACCCCATCCAGACCCTCCCCAGATTCTAAGCCCCTGAGATTCCTCTAGAATCCCCCCTGAACGTCTCCTGAGATCGCCCCCACCCTCGCCACATTCCTCTGCCCCCGAATCCTGCTCCCTCTCCAATCCCACCCCTTCAATCTGTCTGAGCACCAAACCATGTCTTGTAATCCCCGTAAGCCCCCCAATCCCTCCTGTATCCCTCAGAACCCCAGAAATCCCCCTCTAAGCCTCCCCTTCCCGAATCCCCCTCAATTCCCCCCGATTCCCTCCCTCTCAGCCCCGCTAAATCCCAAATTCCCCATGAGACCCTTAAATACCCGAATCCCTCTAATTCCCGACCACAATCCCTGAGTCTCCCTCTCCACTCTCTCCCTTTAATCCCTCTCAATTCCCCCCCCCCCCACTCCAGCCAATTCTGTCGTCCCTCCTCACAATCCCTCTAAATCTCCCGATCCTTCCCTCTGAGCCCCGTACCCCGCTCCCCCCACTGCCCAAACCATCTTCAAAGCCCCCCAGCTGAATATCCCTCTAAGTTCCCCTCTTTCCCCCCGCCCCCCCTCTCAACCTGGCAAATTCCCACTCCCTCCCTGTGAACAGCCTCTGGACTGACAGATCCCCCCCTTTCTAATTAGTACCCCCCCCCACCGCGCGTCCATCCCCGTCCACCACCCCCCGGTAAACAGCTCCTGGTGGAGTTGGATGTGGAAACTCTGCCCATTTTAAACATTAACGTTCAAATGACTAATTCCCCTGACACTGAGCAGCCTGTGTTATAACATCCCCCACCCCCATCCTGTACAACAGACCCCCTGTCTGATTCTTCCCCCCCATCTCCATTGCCCCCTTTCTCTGATAACCCCTGACTCTGGTCAGCCTGTGTTATAATATTCCCCCCACTTGTACAACAGCCTCCCCCACCGGCCCCTTCCCTCTCTGTCTAATAGCCCCTGGCTCTGAACAAGCCCCTGTATTACACACTCCCCCCTTTCAGCAGTGCTGAATCCCTCTGAATTGCCCCCGATTCCCTCCCTCTGCGTTCCTGGGCCTTTGCTGCTTGTGAACAGCAAACCCGTGATCTGGCCCGTCCCCCACGAGAGAGAGAGAGATAGAGAGAGACAGAGAAGTAGAGATGGAGATAGAGAGAATGCTGCTGTAATTCAGACGGAATGATTCACAGAGAGGGGGAAGCAGAGATCAGAGAGATGGAGATGGGGAGGATGCGACTGTAATTCAGACTGATTCACAGAGAAGGAAGCAGAGATCAGAGAGAGGGGGAAGCAGATAGAGAGAGTGAAGGAGATAGAGAGAGATAAGAGACAAATAAAAGCAGAGTTAAAGTTAAAATTGTATTTGTTAATCACAAGTAGGCTTACATTAACACTGCAATGAAGTTATTGTGAAAAGATATAGAGATGGGGAGTGAGAGAGAATGCTGCTGTACTTCAGACAGAATGAGTCACAGAGAGGGAGCAGAGATAGACAGAGGGGGGAGCAGAGAGAGAGAGAGAGACGGAGAGGAGGCTGCTGTGATTGAGATAAAATGATCCACAGAGAGAGAGAGAGATGTCCAGAGAGGCTGAGATACAAAGTGAGACGTCGAGATAAATAGAAAGTGGGGCTTTGGCAAGACAGAGTGACAAAGTTTCAGAGAGAGTGAAAGATAGAGAGAATGAGAGAAAAAGGGAAAGATGCTGCCATTGTGAGAGGCTGAGGTATAAAGGATGGGGAGAGACCGGGATTGGAAAGATGTGGAGAAACAGTTCTGAGGATGGGGGAGTTGCACAGACAGAGCTTCAGGGAGAGGGATTGAAATCTGTGGGATTACATTGGAGCAGGGATCACTGGGAATGCCCCCTCCCCCTGACACACAGACCACTAACCCTCCGTGTAAAAGCCCCACCAGTCTATCTGTGAATAAAAATGAACGACAAAGACACGGGGACTTTTATTAATATTTTTCTCTCTGGTTATAGCTGTTGTCCGAGGATTCCTCACGGCAAAACTATTCGCTCTCTGCATCGCCAAAGTTTCCAAAGGAATTCTCCTTGGAAGAGAGAAAGAGAAAATAAAGTGAAATTTGATTAAACACAAAACAAAAGCTGATTAAAAACAATAAAAGGCACAGCAAGATCCCAGGACTTGCTGAAATTCACAATCTCACTGGGGGGGGGGGGGGGGGGGGTGGAGAAGAAACATTCATTTTCACCTCCTCATTATTAAACCCTGACAAAATGGGAACACGTTTCAAATGCAATGAACTTCCAACTGCCTCCTGACTGTCCCGATATTGAATTTATTAAACACGTCAAAGCATTCTGGGGGCTTTACTCCAGAGACAGGCCAGTGAATAAACACAGGAGGCCCCAGTGAAGTTCCCACTTCTATCAGTCACCTCTCCCCTCCCCGCACCCCCCCCCTCTGTTTCTCCCTCTCCGTCTCTTACACACTTCCCCCAGATCTATATCTGTCCAATACCCCGTCTCTGCTCCTGTCTCTGGATAACCTGTCCTGATCTCTGCTCTGTTTCTCTACCTCGAGGTGAATCTGGATTGAAATGCTCTCTCTAAGTTTCTGTCTGACCGTTTAAAATAAAACTCACAATCAAAAGGGAAATGAGAGGGGGGCAGGAAAATCCACAATCCCACCCTGAAGCGGCTGCTTCACATTTTATTGAACCATTGAATTCAGCCACTTAAACCCTGTTGGGGAATTAAGCAAATGCAAAAGTGCTCCTGAGATTTAGGCCGTGAAGTGCGGCTTAGTCACAGAGGCTGCATTATTCCTCAGGTGGAAAGAACAAACCCCCCTCTCTCCCACCCCCCAGTTAAACAGAACAATCTTCTCCATCCACACCCACAAATCCCAGCGCCCTGTCTAAACACACAAGCAGGACTCTGGGATTGAGAACAAGCCTTTCCCCCAGGCTCAGGAATTTGAATTTCAGCTCCCTCTCCCTCCTGAGTGCTTCACAGTGAGAGGGAGAGAGACTGGGAATGCTGCAATCAGGATCCCACAGGGAGTCCCACACTGCAGGAGGACACCTCCCCCCCCCCAGAGCCTCTGTCTCTATCCCCCTACCCCCCTCCACTGAGCACCCAACACTCCCCACCCCTTCTCTGTTCACCCTGTTTCTCTCTCTCTACCCCACCCTCCTTCCCCTCCATCTTTTTATGTTTAAAGCATGGGGCTCTGTCATAGTGTGAGGAATACGGGGCAGGGGGACGGAGCATGAGTGCACAGCAAGATCCCACACACACACAGCTTGAACACGGCCAGATACAAAGTGATTTTGAAGTGAGGATTGGGGTAAAGTGAGTGGGAAATGAGGGAACCACACGTCTCCCTCTCTTTCCCCTCCATCTCTCCCCCACCGCAAATGAAAATAATAAGTCACTCCAGCATTGGTGCTGTTTGTACATTCGATATGAACAGGGAACCTTCCACTTCGAGCAGAGTCACACCCTTCTCCCATTCCCTCTGTCTCTCGCTGTTTCTCTCTTTCTCTGCCTCTATCTCTGAACCTGTCCAGCCCCCTCTGTGTCTCTTTTGCTTTCCCCCCAGATCTATATATATATCCAATACCCCATCTTTGCCCCGGTCTCTCTTACTCTGGATAATCTGTCCTGATCTCTGCTCTGTTTCTCCGTCTGGGGATGAATGGGGATTAAAATGCTCTCTCTGATAAGTTTCTGTCTGACCGTTTCAAATAATGACGTGTTGTGAGCCACGTTTGCTATTTCTCAGTGATTTCCATGGGGAAATGGGGAGGGAAGCTCCTGCAAAGCCACATCTCTCTCTCACTGCAATGTGGCAGCAGCCACATTCCAATATCTTTATATTGGGAAAAAATCTATTCAAACACAACAGCCCAGATTCAGCCTCAGTCACACAGCCGCTGGTTACAAATCCCACCTTCTGGGAGGGTGTGAGTGAGGGTCTTTTCCCCAGAGACTGGGGAGCTGGGCTGTGAGTGCAGAGCAGAGGACCCCCCCCTAACCCACCCCCCCCCTCCAGTGTGTCTCCTCTCCCTGCCCCTCTGCCTTTGATCTCCCTCTGTTACCCTCCCTTTCTCTCTCTCTCCTTCCCTGATAACTCAATCAAAGGAGAAAGATGGGAGAGAGAGAGAGATAGCAGGAAAACCCACAATCACATCCCCAATCCGATGGAATAAAGCGGCTGCTGCAGGTTTTATTCGGCTGCTTTTCTCTCTCTCTCTGTCTGTCTCTCCTTCCCCCACTCCCTGTCTTTCTCTGTCTCTGTCTGTCTTTCCCTCCCTCCCTGTCTCTCTCTTTCTCTCTCTCTGTCTTTCCCTCCCTGAAATTAAATCCAAAAAATTCACGTTGGTGTTTTCCATCACATTTTATTGAAAGATGAAATATAGACAGGAATGTCTGGGGAGAGAGAGAGGGGAGGGGTGCTGGGATTGGTAAGAACGCTGGAGAGACAGAGACAGGGAAATTATGAACGCCCCCCCATCCAAATAGAAATTCCTGGGAAAAGAGGGAGGAGAATCTGGAGTCACACAGCACAGAAACAGGCCCTTCGGCCCACCAGGTCTATGCTGGCCATCAAATTCCAATCTATACTCCCCCCATTCCCCAGCACTCGCTGCACAGCCTACGATGCCTCGGCGATTGAAGTGCTTTAATTTACCCGACCCCGTTTACACTTCTTCCTTTGAACCCACTTTGCGGTCCGTGAGCGAGATTTTGTTTAATAAAGTGTGGTCACTGTTGCAGTGCGAGCAAAGGCCACAGGCCCAGTGTGTGCACAGCAAGATCCCACAACAACAGCAGCAGCAGCAACAATGTGAACCTGAATCAAATGGGACACAGTCCTCCCCAACACACCCCCAACACTCTCGCCTGCTGTGAGCCCCCTTCCCCACTCACTACCCTGTGTGTCTCATCCCAAATTCCCAGAAAGGGTTGAACTCCCTCTTAAAACGAAGCCAAACCCTTTTTAAAACACAATCTCTGTGGTGCTCTGGAAGATCCCAGAAGGTGCAGTTCGCTGTGTTGAGTGTGTTTTAATTTGGGAAGTGTTTATACAGAGGGAGAGTGAGGCAGAGAGGGGCTGAGGCTGTGAAATCCACCCCCCCCCCCTTCGCCCCGGGACCCTCAGAATTGAATCATAACGTGTAGGGCCACACGGGGACACAGTGGTTGGCGCTGCTGCCTCACAGCTCCAGGGACCCGGGTTCAATTCCCAGCTCGGGTCACTGTGATCCTGTGTCTCTTCCCCCACCCCCTCACTGCACCCCCACAAACCTCACCTCTTGCTGTCTTTTCCTGTTTTCCTCCTCACTCTCCCCCTCTCTCTCTCCCACTCCCTCCATCTTTCTCTCTCACTCCCTGTCTGCCTTTCTCTCTCTCTCCGTCCATCTTTCTCTCTCTCTCTCCCTCCATCTTTCTCTGTCTTTCTCTCTCTCTCCCTCACACTGTTTCTCTCTCTCTTTCTCCCTGCCTGTCTCTCTCTCTCTCTCTCTCTGTCTTTCCCCCTCTTTCTCTTTCTGTCTCTCTCTTTCTCTCAGAGACTGGGAATGCTGCAATCAGGATCCCACAGGGAGTCCCACACTGCAGGAGGACACCACCCACCCCCAGAGCCTCTGTCTCTATCCCCCTACCCCCCTCCACTCAGCCCCCGACACTCCCCACCCCTTCTCTGTTCCTCTCTCTACCCCACCCTCCTTCCCCTCCATCTTTTTATGTTTAAAATGTGGGGCACTGTCACGGTGCGGGGAATATGGGGAGGGGAGGAGGGGAGACAGAGAGCATGAGGGCACAGCAAGATCCCACACACAGTCTGAGCAGGGCCAGATACAAAGTGATTTTTAAATGAGGATTGGGGTAAAGTGAGTGGGAAATGAGGGAACCACACGTCTCCCTCTCTCTCCCTCCACACGAGAGACCCCCAGATCCTGTGTCTCTTCCCCCACCCCCTCACTGCACTCCCCCACAACCCTGACCTCTTGCTGCCCTTTCCTGCTTTCCCTCACTCTCCCGTCTCTGTCTCTCTCTCTCCCTTTCTCTCTCTCTCTCTTTCTCTCCCTCTCTGTCTTTCTCTCTCCCTTTCTTTCTCTCTGTCTCTCTCTAATATGGTTATGAAGTTGCATCTAGGGTAAAACATCTGGTGTTTGACAAATGTAAATATTGAAAAGAAATGCTGAGAAAACCAAACCGAACCATCCAGCGTTGTGTCTTTAGAAAGCCTGTGTCTTTGTGCTGGGGATTTTAAACTGCAGAAAGCAGGCTGCAGAAGACAACTTTACAACATTTGTGTCCAAAGCAGCAGCCAGAGTCCCAGCAGAGCAAAACAGGCTTTGAATTGCAGCAACAGCAATGTGAACCTGAATCAGATGGGACACAGTCCTCCCCCCACCCCCCACTCTCTCGCCTGCTGTGAGCCCCCTTCCCCACTCACTACCCTGTGTGTGTGTGTGTGTGTGTGTCTGCATCATCCCAAATCTCCAGAAAGGCCGGAACTCCCTCTTAAAAGTAACCCTTTTTAAAACTAAAATCACTGTGGTGCACAGCAAGATCCCACAAAGTGCAGTCAGCTGTGTTGAGCGTTTTTTAAATTTGGGAATTGTTTATACAGAGTGAGGGAGCCAGAGAGGGGCTGAGACAGTGAAATCCCTCTCTCAGGACCCTCAGAATTAAACTGGAGACCCTGTCCCTCACTGAAACCCCCCCTCCCTCTAACAGCCTGTGTCTCTCCCCCTGCATCTAACCCACAACTCCAGCTGTTTCCATCCCTCCCTCTTCCTCTCTCTCCCTGCCTCTCTGTCTCCACCTGTTTCTGCTCGAGAAGAGACAGGGAGAGAGAGAACAGGGAGAGAGAGAGACGGGGAGAGACAGAGATAAAGCGAGAGAGACAGATATTTGATAATTAATTGTGTATGGTCGCATTATTGAGTGTGGTTTAATTTGGTGATTTTTTTATACAGAGAGGCAGAGAGAGAGGTGAAGACAGTGACATTCTCTCCCTGGCACCCTCGCAAGTTCAAAGACACAAAAGCTGCAGACACTCTCACACACAAACTGGGTTTGGTAAGTTTCCCAATCTCTGCAGCTTCCCATGTGGCCCAGGGTTTGAATTGAAATTTAAAAGCAGCTTGGAGAGACTGCAGGATTTTTGAGTTGAGTTTCTCCCCCCCCTCACCCTGTAAATATAAAATAGAAATTCCTGGATTACAATATTCCCTTGGACAGAGCAGAGGGAATGTGTGAGTGGTGTGTGTGTGTGTCTGAGACCTAGGCTGGATTTGGGAATATCTGCCTGCTGAAGAGGGTCAGTGAAACCATCCTGGCTGAATATCTCATCGCTAAAGGGTCACAGAGAGAGATATCTGATCAATAAATGTGTTACTGAACCCACTCTGGATGCTCCCTCTATCTCTGTCTTTCTCACTAACTTCATTGCAGTGTTAATGTAAGCCTTGTGACACTAATAAATAAACTTTAAATCTTTCAACTTTAAAAACTCTCTCTTTCTGTCTCTCTCAGTAACTGCAGCGTTAATGTGAGCCTTACTTGTGACAGGAATAAACAAACTTTAAACATCCTCTCTGTCTCTTTATCTCTCTGTCTCTTTCTGTCTCTTTATCTATGTCTCTGTCTCTGTGTGTCTCTGCCTCTCTCTGTCTCTCTCAGTAACTTCATTGCAGTGTTAATGTAATCCTTAATTGTGACACTAATATATAAACTTTAAAACTTTCAACTTTAAAAACTCTGTCTGTGTGTCTCTGTCTCAATTCAGACACTAGTTCAGTGCCAGGTTGAGAGGGGGTCAGTATTGAGCAGAATGGGAGGCAGTTTGATACAAAGTTTGCAGAAACTGCAGCGAGTGTTTGTAAACATGTTGGGTTTGTGGAAAGGTCAGTGTGTAACAAGCTGAGGGAAGGTGTTTCCACTTCACATGTGGCTACTTTTTGGCAATGGGAGTTACCTTTGCATCTACAGGGAGCTCTGAAGCCTCATGGCTTTCTGCCTGCCTCTGTTTGAACAGTTTAATATGTTTCAGCACTGAGACCTCTGGCCCTTGTTGGGAATATCAGTCTCCCAGAATACCAGTATACCTGACTGCCCACCTCCCCCCCGCCCGCCAACCCCAGCCCCCAACCCTGTGTGTGTGTTGTCCCAAGTCTGGAGACTTCCCCACAGTCCCCTGAAAGGTTTAAACTGCCTCTGAGAAAACACCCTTTTTAAAACAAAATCCCCAGCAAGATCCCACAAGGTGCAGTCAGCTGTGTTGAGTGTTTTGTAATTTGGGAAAAGTTTATACAGAGAGAGAGTGAGGCAGAGAGGGGCTGAGACAGTGAAATCAAACCCCCCGGGACACCCAGAATGAAAATCACACAGCACAAAATCCCAGGATTGCCCCTTTCCAGGTTTTACTGAGAGATTGTCCAACTAAATATTAATTCCTGGGAAAAAGAGGGAGAGAGAGAGAATAAAGAGAGGCAGATAGCGGAAGGAAATGGAGAGAAAAGCAGAGAGAAATAGACAGAATGGGGGAAAAGCTGTGGAGAGGATGAAATGAAAATCTGAACATCTGTAAACTGAATTGTAAAGGCCTCTGTGAATTTTATTCAACAAT
Source organism: Mustelus asterias (assembly GCF_964213995.1). Taxonomy (NCBI): domain Eukaryota; kingdom Metazoa; phylum Chordata; class Chondrichthyes; order Carcharhiniformes; family Triakidae; genus Mustelus; species Mustelus asterias. The sequence continues at coordinate 23,427 of NW_027593601.1, forward strand.
TAGGTTCATTGCTCTGTCTCCGACCCCTGTTATTTTAGATTTAAAACAAACTTATAGACAGTTTCATACATAATTTACTCTGCCACCCACCAAAGGGTTAACGTGTTTGTGACTAATTGCAAAGCCGGGATATTTTAACCCCAGGGTTTCAAACTCCAGCCCCCCCACACATCCCACAATCGAACCAGAACTGGTTCATCCGAGGAAGCGAGATTAAATTTAAACCTGGATCAGGGTAATAAAGAGACGACAACTCACTTGCAGCCTATAGAACAGGCCTCAGTCCATCCATCCTCCTCTGGAGAAAAGCCCCTTGTCCAAGGATCCCGAGTCATGTTGCAGTCTTCAAAATTCAAATTCCTGGGGAGAAGAGAAAATAATTAATTAAAGTACAAGAAAATGTTTAAATTAAATAGCACAAGAGCCCAGGATTCCCCCTTCTAAGATTTCACTGAGAGATTGTCTAACTAAATATGAATTCCTTGGGAAGAGATAGAATATAATTAATTTAAATACAAGAAAATGTTTAAATTGAATCCACAAGAGCCCAGGATTCCCCTTTCTCAGTTACACAATCTCTCAGTAAAATCTAAATATTAATTCTTGGGTAAAAGAGAGAGAAATATATTAAAATACCAGAAAATGTTTAAATTAAATCGCACAAGAGCCCAGGATTCCCCTTTCTCAGATTTTACTGAGAGATTGTCCAACAAAATATTATTTCCTGGGAAAAAGAGGGAGAGAGAGGGAATAAAAAAGAGAGACAGATAGAGGAAGGAAAGGAATGGAGAGAGAGAAAGCAGAGAGGAAATAGACAGAATGGGGGAAAAGCTGCAGAGAGGACGAAATGAAATTCTGAACTTCTGAAAACTGAATTGTAAAGGCCTCTGTGAATTTTATTCAACAATTAGGAGCAGCGGTCTGTCACCCATCCCTGTTACCTTGGATTTAAAACAAATTGAGACAGTTTCATATCACAGACATTTAATTTACTCTTTGCCACCCACCTAAGGGTTAATGTGTTTGTAACTAATTGCAAAGCCGGGATATTTTAACCCCAGGGTTTCAAACTCCAGCACCCCCACACCCCACAATCGAACCAGAACTGGTTCATCCGAGGAAGCGAGATTAAAATTAAACCTGGATCGGGGTAATAAAGAGACGACAACTCACATGCGGCCTATAGAACAGGCCTCAGTCCATCCATCCTCCTCTGGAGAAAAGCCCCTTGTCCAAGGATCCCGAGTCATGTTGCAGTCTTCAAAATTCAAATTCCTGGGGAGAAGAGAAAATAATTAATTAAAGTACAAGAAAATGTTTAAATTAAATAGCACAAGAGCCCAGGATTCCCCCTTCTAAGATTTCACTGAGAGATTGTCTAACTAAATATGAATTCCTTGGGAAGAGATAGAATATAATTAATTTAAATACAAGAAAATGTTTAAATTTAATCCACAAGAGCCCAGGATTCCCCTTTCTCAGTTACACAATCTCTCAGTAAAATCTAAACATTAATTCTTGGGTAAAAGAGAGAGAAATATATTAAAATACCAGAAAATGTTTAAATTAAATCGCACAAGAGCCCAGGATTCCCCTTTCTCAGATTTTACTGAGAGATTGTCCAACAAAATATGACTTCCTGCGAAAAAGAGGGAGGGAGAGGGAGGGAATAAAAAAGAGAGACAGATAGAGGAAGGACAGGGAGAGAAAGAGAGAGAGAAATAGACAGAATGGGGGAAAAGCTGCAGAGAGGACACAATGAAAGTCTGAACATCTGAAAACTGAATTATAAAGGCCTCTATGAATTTTATTCAACAATTAGGAACAGCGCTCTGTCTCCCATCCCTGTTATCTTGGATTTAAAACTAACTTTTAGACAGTTTCATATTACAGATATTTAATTCACTCTTTGCCACCCAGCAAAGGGTTAACCTGTTTGTGACTAATTGCAAAGCCGGGATATTTTAACCCCAGGGTTTTAAACTCCAGCCCACCCCACAATCGAACCAGAACTGGTTCGTCCGAGGAAGCGAGATTAAAATTAAACCTGGATCAGGATAATAAAGAGACAACAACTCACATGCGGCCTATAGAACAGGCCTCAGTCCATCCATCCTCCTCTGGAGAAAAGCCCCTTGTCCAAGGATTCCGAGTCATGTTGCAGTCTTCAAAATTCAAATCCCTGGGGAACAGAGAAAATAATTAATTAAAATACAAGAATTCTTTAAATTAAATAGCACAAGAGGCCAGGATTCCCCCTTCTCAGTTACACAATCTCTCAGTAAAATCTAAATATTAATTCTTGGGGAAAGAGAGAGAAAATAATTAAAATACAAGAAAATATTTAAATTAAATAGCACAGCAAAAACCCAGGATCTCCTCTCAGTTACACAATCTCTCAGTAACACCCAAACACAACAAGTCAGTTGTAAAGCAGAGACTAAAGAGTTAGGGTGGCACGGTAGCACAGTGGTTAGCACTGCTGCTTCACAGCTCCAGGGACCTGGGTTCGATTCCCGGCTTGGGTCACTGTCTGTGTGGAGTTTGCACATTCTCCTCGTGTCTGCATGGGTTTCCTCCGGGTGCTCCGGTTTCCTCCCACAGTCCAAAGATGTGCGGGTTAGGTTGATTGGCCATGCTAAACATTGCCCTTAGTGTCCTGAGATGCCTAGGTTAGAGGGACTAGTGGGTAAATATGTAGGGATATGGGGGTAGGGCCTGGGTGAGATTGTGGTCGGTGCAGACTCGATGGGCCGAATGGCCTCTTTCTGTACTGTAGGGTTTCTATGATTCTATGAGACAGTTCCCTCCCTGTGTGTTTCTCTCTCTCTCTCTATTCCACTCTCATTCAGATCTCGCTCCCTCTGATATGAAACATTAAATCTGGATCAGGTTAATAAACAGACACAACTCACTCAGGGTGAAGCCTGAGCAACAGGCCTCAGTCAGCCCTCCCTCTGGAAGAAGCTCCTCTCCTTCATCCTGGTCACAAACATTCCCGTCCTTTGGATCCTCGACACATCCCCAGTTTTCAAAATTCCTCAGGAGAAAAAGAGATAAAAATTGGTTAAAAAGAGAGAGAAAAAGAGACACGGCCATTTTAACAATAAGACACACAACATATCACAGCGAGGAGTCCAGCATTTCCATTCAAGTCCATTCAGCATCATGTCCACACAAGCAAAGCACAGGTCAAAAAGCAGATTGACACACACACTGACACACACACACACTGAATCAGAGTGGGAATGTTTTCAGTGCAGGGGGATTATTGGTGTGGGGACTGAAGGCTCTCAGATTCACATTTATCCTGAGTGTGCTGGATGCAAACCCCACCCTGAGTCTCTGACATGTTTACAATGTCTGTCTCTCTATTGAGATGCTAATTCACCCCCCCTCCCCCTCTCACCCCAGAGGAGTTTGTGGCAATGTCAGACTGACTCTTGATATGTTAATGCAGGGAGGCAATGGATTCTGCAAGTTCCTGTCTTTAGTTTCTTTAGTTTAGTTTCAAACTTTATTTCTTTTCCCCTGTAGGTCGTGTTCGTCCATTTCAAACACCCCCTGACCCCCCCACAGCAGCCCGGAAAATCCTTGCAGCCGCTCCCCACAACCCAGCGAGTGGAGGGGGAATGGGGATGTGTGAGTGAGTGTATTGGGGGGATTGTGTCAGTGTGTGTCTGTCTATCCCCCCCTCTCTGCTCACACTTCCTGCCCAGCCTGCTGAAGACAGGGAAAGAATGGGAGTTGAACAAAGCCTCCTCTCTGCCTCCATTTTCAAAGGATTTGCCCCTTTCTCACACCAGTTTTGTCCATTGAGCTGTCCCTATCAATTGGAACAAAGTTTTATTTATCTCGCTGTGAGATATGAAGTCACTAATTACGAAATACAGGCAAAAACATCCCATTATGAGACAGGGAGCTTCAATGGGATTTTAAACTGAAATCCTCGGATGTCAATTCCTTAGGTTAAAAGTTTCTAATTCATTAATTTGGATTAAATTAAAAGCGGCCAGTATATTCTCACCAGCTGCTTTCTGTTAACTCTCCCCCTTATCACCGGTGGTTCGCACT